>NC_056730.1:758701330-758906330 GCF_019279795.1 Protopterus annectens
CTAGAGAACTAAAAATGATGTGTTGTATTTAAAAATATACACACCATAGCAGCAGCTAAGTAAAGACACTCTGCATATATATATATATATATATATATATATATATATATATATATATATATATAAAAGCTAATCAATACATGACAAAGTGCAATAATAAAATGATTTCCAAGAAAAGGAATAAAAAAACAGAATAGGAAACACTGGCATATACAAAACCGCAAAAAAAAAAAAACTAAACAAATATAAGTAAAATAAAAATAATGCAGGTAAGAACTGGAAAACAAACATACTGATGAAAATGAGAAGGCATACTGAACAACAGATTCCTCTTCAAATTTCAAGAAAAATATTTGTGATCCTCAGAAACTGATGCTGAAAATGCAAAGCCAGAAGTACCTATTCAACTAAGGTGTCAGCATCTCAGAATTTACACTAATCTCCAAGGTACTATAGTCTTAGTCCTAGAACCATAACAACAGCGGAAGGCACACCCCCTATATCAGTAAAAAGAAAAGCCCTACAAGAACACATGAATGCATTTATAATGACCAGCAGAAGCTCTAAATACTAGCGACATTCAATATATAATTTTCACATTTGACCAACAACAATTAATGATATTCCAAGGTCTTATTGCTCATGCATTTTAATGTATTCCTGGCAACCAAATCCATTCCACTTCTGTTCAAACATATCACAAAATCCCCCTTCCAAAATAACATCCTCTAGTACGGCAGATGACTACTCCCCAAAAGCCAACAGTGAACTGCAAGACAAGATGTTACAAAAATCATATGCAAATAGGGTTTGCTGTTCCTTACTCTGATAAACATGACTTTAACCACAGAATACAGCATTATTTTAACCATCTTTTGAGTTAGTAATGACATATACACTAATTTCAACAAAAGGGAAAGTAATAAATGCAGTAGTCCCTGACCTCACTGACCTTGAAAGAGTCATTGAATGTGTAGCATCCTAATTCTACAGCTTATAAAGCATAAATTCGTAGAAGATGTATGGTCATAGCTCAAATATTATGTGCCTGCTAGGACATTCACAATTTCTGCTGATAAATGACATCCAACATTGACTAATAAGGATGCTCCACAAGGCAATGCTCTTGGTCCACTCCTGCTTACTCTGATCATTAATGATTTGCCCTGGGATCTTCCCTGCCTTGACTATATACTTTATGTAGATGACATGCTCACTACTAGGACATCAGAGTCTAAGTGATATATTAACTCCACATTACAAAATGAGTTTGAATATCTCTTGGCTTGGCTTTGTAGCAATAGAATATCATTAAACACATAGAAAATCAACGATAGTGCTATTTGAAACTAGTAAAATGCTTCCCTCTGTACACTTACTTAACATACAAAAATGTCTTGGACTAGCACAGGACTAAATCCTATCTTTCCAACCCTAAGTTGTACAGCAGACATGCAAAGTACTTACCTGATTAAAAGTAGCTTCTGAAATAGAAATCTTTTAATAAAGGAAGCTAAATGTTCCATGCCCATTTAAGAGCTGTTGTTTGGCTAGAATTATCCCTCCCTATCATTGCTGTACAATGTTTTCAGCATGTAGATATTCTCATTAAGACTGCAAATAAAATTATTAGGTTTGTCTGCCTGAGGCCATACTATGAGCACCATTGTCTGATTATCAATAAATCTAACTAGCTCCCAAAAGAAGGTAGGGTCACATTCCTTCTTAGCAACTTAATCTATAAACTATTAAATGACCACAACTGTCTTCCACTTAAATACATTCCACATTTTTGGATTTCCTTTAATGTCATAAAGAACTCAGATGAAAATCTCCCTGTCAGGCCACAAATATAGAATTACAGGAGCTGAAAATGTATTTGTTAAATTATCTCCTGAAACCCAGAACACAATTCCACAAACATCAGAAGTTCCCCCTACATAACTTCCATAAATATCTTTAAAAAGGTGATTATTAGCAAAGCATTCATGACACATGGTCTATTAGCCTTGTGTTTCCTAGGATTCTTCTGACTACTATTACAAAGATATCAGCAATCATGCTTTGACAGTAATGGATAAATTTAAAAACACTTTTTCCCAGCCCCATCCATCCCTAATTCCAGACCATTTTACTATACCTTTCTGAAGATTATCTGTGACACAACTAGGTCCTCTAGAGTGTCTTTCTACACTTTGTCTAAACATCTTATGACAGACTTTTGACTTCTACTATCTAGTACTAACAATACTGGTGTTTTACCTGGAATGGGCCCTGGGACCAATGATCTTACCTGGACAGCAAATGCAAAGTGAATTAAATATAAAGTAAAGTAAAATAAAGTATAACAGACATAATTACCATAATACATTCTGAAATGTAATAAAATGTCATTTAAAATATATGCTTCTAAACAATCCCTGGGATTTAGAAATGCTTAACAAACTGCAAAATCCTGTCCTCTGCAGGTTTTGCAGTGAGCTGTGCTTAATAAATTCAGAGACTACTGTAATGCTATAATAGTAGGAGGACCCTGTCCTGTAGCACAGATGACAGCAAATGCCGCTGCATCAGCCTGGGAGTGTGACTAATTCTAATTAGCCTTTTGTTTTCCCCAGAAATATTGCAGACATCTGAATAGTATGGTTGAGCATTTCAGAGAATAGCTCTGCCACAGAGTTTGGGGTGCAAAGTGGAAAAAGTGTACACCTTTTTCACAGTGTGCATCCATTTGGTTGAATTGAAGTATCAGAGCTGTGAGCATGACTGTTGCTAAGTATCATTAATGTGTGTGTGTGTGTGTGTGTGTGCGTGTGTGTGTGTGTGCGTGCGTGGGTATGTGTGTGTGTTTGAGTACATTTTTGTAGGGGCACGTTTTCTGCTGTGTGTGTGTGTGTGTGTGTGTGTGTGTGTGTGTGTGTGTGTGTGTGTGTGAGTGTGTGTGTGTGTGTGTGTGTGTGTGTGTGTGTGTGTGTGTGTGTGTGTGTGTGTGTGTGTGTGTGTGTGTGTCTTTCTCTCTGTATGTATCTCTCTGTGCGTGTGAGGGTGATGGTATGTGCTTGTTAGCACAACCACATTGCATGACTGGTAGGGGGAACACCAGAACAATTTAGGTTAATAACATAGTGTTCATTTCAGAGACATGATAATGTGCCACTAATGAGCTGCTGCTCAATCCAGCTTTATCATGTCTCAGAGTCTCAGATTATCAATGCTGTACTATGGGGTAGCATGTAGTCAGAGTGCTTACCATTAGGGAACTGCACTTGGTGAGTTGACTGTCAATTTTATACTAATCCATGTATGGAAAGCTCCAAATTATCTCTTCTTATTCCCTTCGACTTGAGTTTGACTGTATACATTTTAACCTTGCCCATCATTTTAGGTTCACACAGAAATGTTAGAATCATATACAAAATTTTTCTTCTTCAGCTCTTGCGCTGTGCTCTAATTTTAGATAACTTCTCCTAACATATGAACACTTTCTGACTGCAGGTATCTATTACTCTCAACTTACTCCCATTTGTTTGGCATGTGTTCCTCTTCCAGTCAATACAGTGCCTGAATAACCTTCTTTCACACGAAATGCAAATTCACACAATCGCTTCCTTTTCAGTACAGTGTAATGCATGCTTTTCAAAATTCATCCTTGTATAACCTCCTCAGACTCCGTGCAAATTATGCCAATTAATTAAACACAGGGATCAGGGGACACTGACAATATCTTGCTACCCACCAATCCCTGCTCAGGAATTTTTAAGTTCTTTGTGAACATGTACTCTTCCTCTTCCCTCAATTCCAGTAATGGGTTCCAGAATGATTTCAATATTTCCCATGTAGACTCCTGTAAGTTGTTTGGGATCAACAACCACAATGTGTTTTTGTTTTTATGTAATACCTGTCATGACTGCATGAGGAGTGATGTAAAAGCTGTAGCTGGTAAATATAAATAATGCCATATCCTGATTAAGCAATGTAAGTTGAGTCCTGAAGTCTTAATTGGCACCCCATGTCTGTTTTCTTTCTAACCTTGTTTCATTTATATGTTGTACAGGATTGCCTTCCCTATGGTCTTCTTTTACACTCATTACAACCATCACCATGCAGTCTCCATGTAGTCTCTAGTCAACTTCATTTGGTAACGACACTATGTTTTAATACTGTCTTCTGTATTCTGTATTCTTCATCATTGCTTGAAATGTATTTTTTTTATTTTGGAGAATGCATTGCCCTTGACATCTAACATGCATATTTGTCTTTTTAAGTCATTATTTCATTCATAGGTTCATAGATGTGTACTAGGCTAATGGCCCTGGGGCCTTTACAAGCCTAGCCATAGGATTATCCTAACATAGTGCCACCCAACCTTAGTTCCCAGTGCCTCTGTTGAGTAGAGCCACTTGAGTTATCCCCGTGGTGAATTTTCTGTTTGCCATCCACTCATCAAGATTTCTCTTGAAGAGGGTCAGCAAGGTGCTCTGCTTGACATGTATGGGAAGTCTGTTCCATAGCATGGGCAGTCTTTGTGTTATGAACCTGCCCCTCTAGCATGTTCTGTTAATTGTGGTAATGAGGTTGAGGTCTCTGGAGCATGCGGTGTGGAGGGATTGGGATTTCTTTAGATGTAGCATTTCTAACAGAGCTGGTCAGACATGGCTTTGTAAGTCAAGCAGAAATCACCTCTAAGTAGGTGATATGATACAGAGAATAGTTGGAGTTTTATGAGTCTGTCCATATAGGACAAGTGTTTAAGGCCTAGGATCCGCTTTGTGAGGTACTTTCGTGGCCTCTCCAGTTGTTGCAAGTGTCTAGTGAGGTACGTGCCAAATGGGGCATTGTACTCAATGATTGGCCTAATGAGGGAAGAGTAGAGGGAGACAATGACCTCTTTCTTCCTGGATGCAAAACCCTTAGTAATGAGATATACCACATAGAAGGACTTTCTGACCACAGTGGCAATGTGATGATCAAAAGAGAGGTTGCTGTCAACCTGTTTTCCCAGATCTCTTATAATGCCTTCTGTGTTCAGTGGACTACCATCAATGTGGTAATTCATTCGACCAGGTTTTTCCCAAAGGGGATGACGACACATCTTTTGGCATTGAGCTTAAGGCCATGGTTCTGACACCACTCGATGGTCTCAGTGAGGTCATTCTGTAGGATGTCAACATCACTTGGGGAGTTAATAATAGCTCCCAACATGTAATCATCTGTGAACTTTGTCAGCCAGAGTCCCTTCGTGTTGGCCTGGACTTCAGAGAAGTAGATACTAAACAGGAGAGGACCCAGGACCAATCCCTGTGGGACTCCACTTGTGACTAGTCGGCAGTCTGACTTGGAGTTAGCTACTTTCACACTGTGGGTTCTATCTGTGAGCCAGTTTGCAACCCACCAAGTGATATAGGGGTTGATGCCAAGCTTAGTGAGCTTTTCTATGATTTCTGAGTGGGGAATGGTATCAAAAGCCTTGGCCAGATCAAGATAGGCTGTATATACCACCTTGCCTTCATCCACAGCTGGGAGGGATGTGGATTTCCAAGGTGATTAGTTTGTGGTCAGATCTAACCAAGGAGCTACTGACTATTGTTATAGAGCAACGGTCACCCATGTTAGTAATGATCAGGTCAAGGATGTTGCTACCTCTAGTGGGGGGTAAGAACAAGCTGGTACAGGGCATTGGAATTCAAGAACTCCAGGAAACGTTGGGCAAGTGTATTGGTACATGAGTAGTTTACCCAGTTTATGGATGGGTAGTTGAAGTCGCCTAGTAAGAGAGTGTTAGGTTGGACCCTAATATTCTCCAGAGTGCTTAAGAAGGTGGAGTGCGAGTCTTGGGACATGGTTGGGGACCTATAGCAGGCTACAACCTGAATCACTGCCTTACCCAATGTTAGCTGCACCTAAAGTATTTATGATGCATTATGTTGGGCTACCAGTCTGGAGGTGTGCACATCCTTTATGAATATGGAAACACCATCGCCTTTGGAGTTTCGGTCCAAGTTCTGGGGCAGAAAGGTTTGATTGACATATGTTATCTCTTTTATTTGTATTTTTTTATTTATCTGCATTTTTTGCATGTGCTGATTATGAATCCCTCATTTCCTTACCCAATAGCACATGAGTAAAACATGAAGGTCCATCTTTTGCATGTGTGCTATGGAATGCGCAAGTGACATGTGCTACATCCTGTGCAAGGTTTGGTAGTTGTCATGTTCATGCCTTGGTCCATAATGCAGCAGGGTGTAGACTTCTTTCTGCAACAGGTTCTAGTAGTATGGTAAAGTGCAGGGATTGATTCTGACCTTGGCATATTGGCTAGACTTAAAACGGCCCTTCAGGGCAGTTGGCCTAGCATTAATCTATGAACCTAGTACAGCAGATATGATCTATTATCTTCCCCTCATGATGGGTGAGCTGGCATCTGTTGCTCATTCCACCAACCACTGCCAGTTTCTGTAGCAATAGGATCACCAATCTATCACAATCTATTACAATCTATTTACTATTTGTTGGAGCTTTTCTCCCCAGGCATGTACTGAAAATGGCAAGGTAACCCAGATGGATCTTCAAAGCAACTAACTAGGTAAGGTACATGGATCATCTTCAGAGCTTCATTCCTCTGTGCCATGGAGCACAGTAACTCACTGAGCTCATGGTCATTGTAATGACTCATTCTTCTTCTTCTTCTTTTGGCTTTTCCCGGTTAGGGGTCGACACAGCGGATCACCTGTCCGCTCATGATTAGCAGTGGAGTTTTACGGTGTCGAGTTGCCAGCCCGGCACCCAACCTTCCACTGAAGGCACACACATGCGCACACTCACGCCTAGGGCCAATTTAGAGTGTCCAATCCAGGTACACTATGCCTTTGGGATGTGGGAAGAAACCAGAGCACCTGGAGGAAACCCACGCGACCACAGGGAGGACATGCAGAATCCACACAGAAGGCACCGCAGCCGAGGATCGAACCGGAGAACCTCTTGCCATAATGACTCATCTTACAGCTACCACATTTAAACATGCCAATAGCTTTCCCTGTTTCATAACATATTCACAAGGTATTTTCTTTGTATATATAACTTTTCACGTCATTTGTTTTTTATATATAAGCCCTGGTATATCACCAATGCCAGTAATTAACTCATTACAACTTTTCAGTAGTTTCCAGTTCTCCTTTATTTCATCTTTAATTTTAACATTATCCAATAACATATCTAATTTTATATAATCTTTTTCTTTATCACTTTTTTCTCTCTCGACTTCCAAATTTCTGCAGTAATGCAATCTGTTCATATGCACCATTTTTATCTCCTCTCTTCCAGTCTTAACTATTAATTGTTGACACAAGTCTTTCATAAATCTTACTATCTGTGCCTTTTACTCTTTCCCCTGTTCCTCTCCTTTTATACAAATTCTCATAAAGTTTTCAAAATATCTCTAATACCTCTACAGAATATCTGGATATTTTTCTTGTCACAGGCTCCCTAGATCCTTGTACTGTTTAATTCAGTTTAGGTATGACCATCAGCTTTTGCTGCAAGTTGCCCCATGGTAACTCCATCTGCAATGTTTTCTAGATTGTAGTTAATAAAATTCTGATTTCTCTCACGCTTATGTCTTTTACATTCAGATATCACAAAACCTCAGTTTTCATTAGTTCCAGTTTGTTGTCACAATAAGGGGAATTGTTGAGACCTGCTATCTGCAGCCTTTAAAATAACCTAGCTGTTTTTGTCTACTTGATTCCATCTCAGGCCCCCTTCTCTTTCCACTTTTCATCAAAATCTCCTTTTCACAATCAAAGCACAAAATATCCTACTGTGCACTCAACTGATATTGTCATTTTCAAATTCATTCAAATTACAACTCCATCATAGAAGAACTCCAATTCTACCTTAATAACTTCTGTTAAGTCTTTCAATATAAACATTTCATGTTAATCTCCAGTGAAATCAAAAATGCATTATTTAGTAACCAGGGCTGCCTGCAGGAACTGTCTAACCATACCCCACATCTCTGTATCAACAATTCAACCACATGAAACCCATTGCTATCTTCAAATGTCTTGGCGTCATGCTTCACCTGTTCTTATCTGCGACTCAACACATCAATCTGCTCGAAACAGGTCACCAAAACAGACGGTATCTGCCACCAGGTATGTAGATTCTTCTCAGCAGATCCATGAACTGCTCTGTGAAAGGACACCCGCTTGCCGCCACTTGAATATCACCTACTCCTCCAAGCATACTTTTTCAAGAAAAACACATCTTATCTACATATACTATCCAGACAGACCTGTAGATTCAGTCTCCTTTTCTCTACCTATGAACACCATTGTTCTTCACTCCCTTGGGCCCTCCTTCCTCTCGTAGCAGTTGACTTACTCCTTTTCAACCTGGAATGTAAATACATAAACAATCATGTATGTCTGCAATGCCCATCAAAAATGAACACTTCATCCACTGCTTATCAACTCTGCTCATGTTGCCTCTGCTGCTTCCATTCTTCATGGGGCGTATTACTAACTTATCATGTCTTAACTAACTTTTCTTCCTATTCCATAAACACTGGGGCAACTGCATGCCACACAGCTGGTCATGTTTCTCACTTGAAAAGTTTAAGCAAAAAAAATAATAATAATAATAACAACAACAACAACAACAACAACAACAACAATAATAATAATAATAATAGTAATAGTAATGATAATAATAACAATTATTGCCAGAGCAGTTTGCACTTACTTCAAGCACAACTCAATAATCTCTGCAGCAACCTTTGACACTGACAAGCAGACCTTGCTACCATACAATTGATGTTACTGTTACTGGAATATTTAATGTTATGCCAGTCTATTAAATCATTGTAAAAAGTACACACAGTGTAACTAATGATTCATAAATATGCCAAGGTGGCCATTTAGTCTTATGACCATTCACATCATGCCGGTACTCCCTTCAGAACACACCATCTTTCTCCTGGAAGACCATATCAGTTAATCCTTGATTAATTTGAGAATACCATTTCAGTCTTTCATGTTATGCTTAAAGGAAGACAGTAAGTTGCACTGAGTAACATGTAAGGTAAGGGGAGTTTATTCCAGAGGTTTGGGAGGTGCTGAGTTCTAAACATGACCTTGCACTGTGTTTTATTTATCTGTTAGTGATTATTTTGGTCTGTGGCTCTAGTACTTGTGGAGCCATTGGACCTGCAAAGATACAGGAGGTAAAAGACAACAGGCCTTATGTGGTGCAGTAAGCGAGAGAGAGAGGTCCCCCCACAAAAGCCTATAAGAAATTGAATTATGGCAAAGATCATCCAGCCAGTCTTAACAGATCAAGTAGGTCTATGATCTCTTTGGTTAGAACCCTTTAGAATCTTTCTAATTGTTTTGCATTTTTAGTGAGATACATCCAAATGGGGCATTGTTCTCAGTAACTGGCTTGATCAAAGTTGTATATAAATGAGTGAGTGACTACCTCTTTAGATGCTGAAGGCATTCCTTTTACAGTTAGCTTTGTTAAATAAAAGCATTTCCTAACAACCACTCTCACATGATGATGAAAGGTGAGGGAGTTATCAACCCAAGTTCCTAACTCCTTGACTCTGTTTTAATTTTTAGCAGTGTTTTGTTTATTTAATATGGTGAGTAGAAGGGTTGTCCACAAAAAGTAACAATAGTATTCTTTTAGCATTTAGTTTGTAACCATTTTTGTACACCAAGAGTTTACCTGGATGAGATCATGTAGGAGAGTTTAGGTGTCAGAGTGTGACTTAATAACAGTGCCCAGTTTGCAGTTTGTTAGCCAGAGGTCTTGTCTTTGCTTAGAAATCTGAGAAGTAAAAGCCAAAAAGGAGAGGTTGCAGCCCTGAGACCTGAGGAACACCACTGGTCACCTTCTTATAGTCTGATAATGTTCCTGCAACTTGCACTTTGTGGGGTGTGCATTTCAGTCTGTTTACTATCCATACTACCTCACATGGGACAAATTGAAATGCATTTACTTTGGTGCAATACCATGAGGAATGATGTTGAAGCCCTTGGCCAGGTCAAGATGCACCATGTCTACAGACTTTGTTAGTCTTTCATAGACATTTACCAGATTCAGTAGCCAGAATCTACTATACACAAAGTCTAACTGCTGGGTTTACATCAAAGCGTCATATTTTTCATATTGAAGTTAATGAGGACAGTTATAATATATCCCTTAGCTTTGCAGGTGATAGCATATTAGGCCTTACAGGTGTTTCATGTTACTGTTTTCAGAAACTGGTCACATGACATTTAATATAATTTACCTGTATTTTTCTATATATGTTATGAGACTATAAAGTCTCCGTATATCTGCAGTAATTACCTTCTTCTAATTAGAGCTGGCAACTTGTTGTACCTCAGTTCTTACTTAGTGATTATTTATTCTATGTTAGTATAATTACATGAGGAATTAGCATGGACAGTGTAGTTTTATTGGTGCTTATTTCAACCTACTATCCCTGTGATTCCTTTTGATATAGATAATTTCTGTTGGGATAGTTAATAACTCTGGTAGTAATCTCAGAAAATAGCTCTCAATTTCTGACCCTAATATATTTCTCTGAAGGAGCCACTGCAGTTCTGACATTGCTATTCAGTACCACTTCTCAGTCTCATCTTCTTTTCCCTTACATGTAGTAATTCTGCTTCAAGCTCTGTGACTCATTGTGTCCAGACATCTACAGTTCCTTCTGTTACAGTCTTGGGAACACACTGATCATTATTTTTTATCTTGGCAAAATCACAATGCTGGCCTTGATTTAACTGCTTCCATGTTCCAAGGTCACTAGCAGCTCCAGTCAGCAAACTGAGACTAAGATTTATTTTTTCCTCCAAAGATGCATTTCAAAGCTTCCCTTCCACATTTATGGAGACCATTTAGACCTCATAATGTAGAATAGTCACCAATTAAAAGCTTTTATTTGCCATTCTGTAAACATCTTCACTGATAGGAGAAGGACAAATGGATTCAAGCAACACATCTTGTTCTGCATTTTCACAAAAAAAATTTATGACGTGTTTCTCAGTCTGTTGATATCTTTGGATAAGGGCCATAAATGCAATCCACGGAAAACAGAATAAAATTAGAAAAACAGGGAATATATATATATATATATATATATATATATATATATATATATATATATATATATATATATATATACACACACACACACGAGTGTGTGTGTGTGTGTGTGTGTGTGTGTGTGTGTGTGTGTGTGTGTTGGTGAGGGTACAATAAGTTCATGAAACAAAGTAAGTTGCAGGGATTGTGGAAATATTCAAAACAAACACAAAAGTTAATTCTCATCATGATGACTCAATGGCACTACAAACCAACTTTTGAATTATATAACAAGCAAAATGTATCAGCTGACCTCTAGTAACCAATACACTTAAAGGAAAAAATAAAACTAAATAAAGAAAATTATGTAGAGTCTAGTACATACATATATCTGTCCAGCACATTTTTGTAATAGAATATACGAAAGTAAGGATTTTCATTGTTCTTACTTTTTATTATTTGTACGATCAACAACCCGAACAAGAACAAATAATAAATATATTTGCAAGATGAAATCATTGCCTTCCAAATAAAATATTCTTTAAATACTATCACCATGCTGTCATCTAGTGGTGGAATATAAGCCATTCAAGTCACAATTAATTTACTAATCCAGTATACTACAAAAATGTATCCTGAACCAGACAAAATAAACTGTATATATTTATCTTTAATTAAATTTCATGTAGGACAAATAGATGTAATGCTCCTAACCTGATTATCCTCATTCTTTCCCTGTTATCCAGATTCTTTTTTACATTCAACGTGATCTGACTCATTGATAGAGCCACATCAATTTCAAATGCATTAGTTTATATAGTGCACTGTATTCCTTATCACAATGTAAATCAATACAATTTAGTGAAACCCTTTATCTGAAATGAAAAGTGGCCGGCCCTATATGAAAAAGGTACATGTCATGAGGTAAACCTAATTTTCTATACAACAAGTAATTAAATACCTAATATCAAAAGATTTACTATAGTTCACTGTTGTAAAGGGTTTAGTTTTATAAATCGATGTACATATGCTATATTATCCACATGGGCTACAACCTGCCAAAGATTCCAGAAATCTCAACCAGGCAGAAGGAATTTTAAATGTGAACAAAATTTGAGCAATAAAGCTACCATTTTATGGATGCAGTTTCTCCTTGGAGAAGCTATTGTAGAAAACAATCTGTCTGCCATGAAGATAAGCCAAAAAACATCAATAATTATTCTAAATTGACTTGATTTACTACCATATATCATTACAAATCTTGTTTGCTATATGTGATGTATTGAAGATTTACATCAATGATGTTAAAAATTCCTCTCTAGGTGTGTTTTTAGCCCTTCTCCTGGCAGGAAAAAATCATACACAACACATCCCCAAATTGGTAAGGGCATTAAACTCTTCACCTGATATGAGGATCCATAGAAATTGTGAGGTAGGAATATTGCTGATTATAAAGCAAGGGTGACAGCTGCTGGCCTAGAGCAGTGCATTACATGAAAATGAGTTTCTAAAACAAAATAGTTTTAAATGTTCCATCAATCAAGTCTGGCAATATTAATATCCAGGACGTCAATCATGAACAGACTATAGCTGCCTTTGAAATTTATACTAAAGTCATTAGTCATTAGTATTCAAATATTTTACAAAATTAGATACACCTTTTAAATTCCCCTTCCACAACAGTCAGCAATCAACTAAAAACTATTTGCCCCACCTCCATTCTAGAAACAAATGGATTAACATCAGTGTTGTAAAAATGCTGTTAAAAAAACATAATTAAATCAGTGTAGATTTAGGTAAAAGTGGCACTCACAGCTATCCTCCTCAATTGTTCCTCAGAAGCATCTGTCACTAAAATAAATAAATAAACATCCTTCTGCAATACATGAATTAAAGCGTTTAACAGAAAACTTTGTAAATTTTCTGAGTATATGTTGCTAAATGATAACCAAAACCTGATACTCAAATATGTACCTCAATCAACCTATAAATCATCCACTAAAAACATTCAGTAGAATTCTTAATTCTGGATGTAACGTGAGCTAATAGTGGTTTTAAGTAGAATTCCAAAATTTTGAAGAGAACCGCATCCAAAAACTATGGATCTACTAGTCTCTGGCTGAAAATTCTTTTGAATTGTTGGCAGTAGGTAAAATCTCTTACAATTGGAGTCAGATAGCACCAATTCTATTTTGAAATCTTTGTTTAATCCAAATGCTACTCACTAACAAAAACAAAAAAAAATGGTCAACAACCCTTTTAAACTTGACAGTTGATCATGGAAAATTTTGTGCATAAGTGTGCATCACTCAATTATTTATTACCCTCAGTATCATAATAAGCTGAAATCCACCTTCATCAGCCTGAGTTATAACCACAGAGGAATCTTTTCTCAACTCACATTGCTCTAAAACATGAACTGTAGGATTGTAGGCTGTAGAACTGCTTCACAGTGCAGTCCCTCCAGCATGTGTTATTTATGGAGCAGGCAAAGTTCAGGTCCTTGGATCTAGTATTCCTGGTGCTGTTTGTATTGTAAATGTGTAAGAGGTACATTAGAGCTGAATCTGAGGATACCTTATATGCCAGGCAAAGATAACCTCTCGGTAACCCCTATGAAACTGAGTAAAAACATAGGGTCTTAAGGCGATTTGTGTAGAACAGGGTATTCATACCCTGGATTCTCCTGGTGAGAAACCTTTGCAGTTTTTTCAACTGTTGCAAGTGCCTAGTTAGGAACATGCCAAACAGGCATTGTCTTCAATTATGGGTATGAAAAGGGCTGAATAGAATGGTACTATAACTTCCTTGGACCTGGATGGCATACCCTTGCTTATGCGTTAGGCTACATAGAATGATTGTTTTACTGTCTTAGATACATGTTGGTTGAAGACAAATTTAATATCAATATATATTCTCAAATCCCTAACTACTAAAATAGCTCTTAGGGTTGTTTCATCAATGGAGTAATTAGGTTGGGTGGTTGACGTCCCAAAGGGCACTATAATGCATTTCTTTGCATTGAGTTTTAATTCTTGCGTTTGACACCAATCATTTGTTTGTGTCACACCCTCTTGTAGGATGTTTCTGTGGTGGGGTAATTTATGATAGCTCCCTATTTACACTCAACTGCAAACTAGGGAAACCAGAGGCCTTTGACATAAGCCTGACTTTTGAGAAGTAGATGCCAAACAGGAACAGGCCCAAGAAAGAGCCCTTAGGTATGTCACTGGTGACTGGTCTCCTGGTGGAAGTGGTCTTAATAATCCTGACCTTTTGGATCCTATCTGTGAGCCAGCCAGCAATCCAGTTAGTTATGTAGGGATTTATGCCTGATTCTGAGAGTTTGTCAACGGCACCTGAGTGGGGTATTGTATCAAACAACTTGGCCAAGTCTAGGTAAGTGATGTGTGCCATTTTCCCTTGGTAACTCTCATGAAGAAGTCTACCAGGTTGATTAGGCAATACCTATACTTGACAAAGCCAAACTGGGATAGGTCCAGTGTCTGTAGGTTGCCGATGTCCTTGTTGATCATTTCCATGATAACTTGTTCCACAGCTTTGCAAATTAAACTTGTCAGACTGATGGGACTGTAGTTCCTGGGGTCAGTTGATGGTCCACCCTTGTGAAGGAACAGTTACAGCACTCCATTCATTTGGTACATAACCTGTTTTGTGGATGTAGTTTAACAGTGCTTGTAGTGGTCCTGCTAGGTGATGTTTGAGGAAATTTAAGAAGCAACCAGGGATATTGTCAGGGACTACTGAAGCAGAGATTTTTAGCTTTAGTGAGTGCCACCAGGACCTGCTCTGCTGTTTATAGTTGGGGAGTATATGCTGGAAGGGATAGCACAGGAGTAATTGGGGTGTAGTTAGAGCTAAGAATTGTTAAACAGAAGATATGATGTTCATCGTGTTTCACTGTTGCTGTCATTACTCTCGGGTTATCCTGCTGGCAGGCTACCCACAGTCAGCCTGAATTCCAAAGTCTTGGTCCAGCATCGGTTGCTGTCGCCTCTTCTCTGACGTCAGTGCGCCAGGGGTATAAAAGATGCAGCCGACACCGTTTCCTTCAGTCTTTCTTGCCGTGTGATGTCCAAAGCAAAAGCAGTTCGCAAATGCCGGTCGGCCGACTCCTGAGATTTTCGTATTCAAATTTCAGATCCAAAGTCTTCATTTAAAGCTAAGTACCCCATTGGGGAAACTTTTTTCTTGCTCCAGACCAATGTCAGAAAAAGTTAATAATTGTATTTCTTGTGGGAAGCAAATACCTCATAAGGATTTCCATTCTTATTGTATTCCTTGCCTAGGCCCTGGTCACGACGTTGCTAATTGCAGGTTTTGTACTAGATTTAACCAATGCACTATTAAGTGTCGGTACGATTTTGCATTTCATTACTTTGGCCGAAGATTTAATTACATGATGTCGTCGGATAGTCATCCAACTACTGCAATTCACAAGAAACACAAGGAAAAGGAAAAGGACAGGCATCCAAGGTCCAAAACTGATGACAAGGCTTCTTTTAAGCCAGTCGCTGGTTCACCGGTTCTCAGTGAAGCGCTTTCGCAGCCCCTGATGCCCGCTACCTCAGTGCCGCAGGCCGCTTCCGACTCCCACGTGGAGCAGACTAGGCCACTGGAAACTCAAGATATTGGACACTTGGAAAATATTCCCTCAGATGAGTCCAGAGCTGCTGAGAAGGCATCAGCTTCTGAGGGTGCTTTCAGGCCTACACAGTTATATGTAAAACCAACTACAGCTTCAAAGGCAAAGACTAAAGCACCACTAAAGACAAAGAAACAAAGTGTAGCAAGCCCATGGACAGGCCTCCATGCCTAAAAATCAGATGCTCAAAATGGCCGAAGACCTAATTACTTTGATCAGGGGTTCCCATCCCCCACCTGATAAGAGGCCTAGGCAAAAGTCAGAATATGAATCTTCAGATCAGGTTTCCATTTCCTCTGACTCCTCTTCTGAACAGGAATACTCTCTTCCTCCCTATGAGGATTCTGATGCTGAAGAATCTATCCCTTCAGCCTCTCCTCCTGAGGATTATTCTTTTGGGGAATCCCTGCCTACCATGCGGGAGCATTCCACTGGGAGAGCCAAGACTACTAAGAATCTAAAAAAAGGCTCAGAGACTTTCTTTTACTACCTCAGCACAGGCCTCTTGCTATCCCCCTTATTTTAGACATTGTAGATGATGTATTTTCAGAGCCCGGCCTGTCTCCTGACTCTTTACCCCCTGCACCTGTTAAGCCAGACAGATACTACAGGGTTCCAGATTCACATAAGTTTTTTTATAAAAACCTTGCTGCTGACCCAGAAATTATTTCTCAGGGTCCCAAAGGGGTCAAGGCTTCCACTGCAAAAAACCCTATCCCCTCTGATAGGGATTCAAGGGCACTGGACAGATGGGGGAAAAAGGTTTACACTGCTGCTACCTTGGCTGTGAGGGCTTTAAATTGTCAATTTCATATGATTAAATATCAGCAATACTTAATGTCACTGCTTAAACAGAAAATGTTAACAAATTCTGAATGTGCAGAAAACAAGGAAATGCAGAATTTATTGCATGCAACTGAACAAGTGGGAAAGCATACTTTACAATGTGGTTTTGATTCTCTGGAGGCCTCTTGCAGGGCCGCTGTTAAGGGTTCTGTCATTAGGAGGCATGTTTGGTTAAAGGAACAGACTCTGCCTGATCATGTTAAAGCAAAATTATTAGATGCTCCATTACAGCATGATACTTTGTTTGGTGTTAAAGCAGAAGAGGTGTTGAAGAAAATGGAGGACAAAGCAAAATCTATGCAGACAGTTAAGGATTTCTTACAGGTGCAGCCACCCAGATTTAGCAGGAACTGGCCTACAAAGAATTGGTCCTTTCCAGTGTCAGACAGGCCACAAAGAGGCAGATACAGACACCCCAGAGGCAGATCCCAGCCTCAAGGCTCATACAGGCCTAAACAATGGGGTGCTTCTACCTCCAAAAGCAGAGAAGACAAATCACAGCCATACAGGAAACAGCCCCGATGACTTTCCTCTGCCAGCACCAAGCACTTATCTTTTGGCAGCCCCCTTAGGGGGAAAACTAGCACTTTTTCACAAAATTGGCACATGATAACCAAGGACAAATGGGTCTTGAATATAGTGTCTCAGGGCTACAGGTTCCACTTTCACACCCTGCCAAGGGCAAAAAGTATGCCAGACCTGCCACACAATCAATGGGCAGAGGCACAAAATCAAGTTTCATCCCTCATGGACATGAGGGCCATTCAGCGAGTACCACAGCAAGAGCAGGGATAAGGATTTTACTTGAGACTTTTCTTGGTACCCAGAAAGGACAAAGCCTGGAGACCAATACTGGACCTGTCTATTCTAAACACATTTCTGGACGTTCCAAAATTCAAAATGTTGACTTTGCAACAGCTTCTGCCCATGCTGTGTAAGAAGGCTTGGCTTGTAACTTTGGACCTAAAAGAGGCATACCTGCATGTCCCAATCAGACAATCTTGCAGAAGATACCTCAGATTCATAGCTGGCTCAATGCACTACCAATTCTCTGCACTGCCCTTTGGCTTATCTACTGCACCCAGGCAGGGTCTTTACAAAATGCCTGGCACCAGTAATTGAATTTTGCAAACAAAGAGGAATTCAAATATATCCTTACTTGGACGACTGCCTTATTCAAGCAGAGAACAAGGACATTCTACTAAAGCATCTGGCATTTGTAAAAAGATTACTAATTTGCCTAGGGTACACAGTAAACAAAAAGAAATCAAAACTAGTACCCTCTCAAGAGATAATATTCTTGGGTGCAAGCTTAAATACAACTGCCCAGATGGCTTATCTCATGCCAGACAAACAAAGGCAACTGACTTCTTACTTCAAAATGATGACAACAAAGACCCAGTTATCTGCAAGAAAAATTCTGCAGGCTTTGGGCTTCATGGCATCCTGCATTCTGCTAATTCAATATGCCAGAATGCATATGAGGAAACTACAATGGTATCTAAAAAGTGTTTGGACTCAACATTGCCACAGCCTGGAAACATTAATTACCCTCATTCCCTCCCTGCAACAGGAGTTTCGATGGTGGGCACAGGCCTGTCACCACAACAAGGGACAGCCATTCACTTTATCCACAACCAGGCAGACACTAACAACGGATGCATCAGATTATGCCTGGGGGGCCCACATGGCAGGAAAATGTATTCAGAGCACATGGCCCGCAAGCCAGATGCATCTTCTTATCAATCAAAAAGAGATGCTAGCTGTTCAGAATGCCCTGACGGCTTTCAGGGATCTACTTCATCCAGGACAACTACTGATAAAGATGGACAATACTACAGTCATGTGGTACATAAACAAGCAGGGAGGCACACATTCCTACCCCCTCTGCAGAAAAGCCATGACTTTGTGGGACACAGAATTGACTTATCAAGTTCACCTGCAAGCACAATTCCTGCCAGATAAGATGAATACTCTGGCAGATGAACTAAGCAGAAACCTCATGGATCCCCATGAGTGGAAACTGGATCCACAAGTCTTCAGCATGATAACAAGGAAATGGGGATGCCCAGACATAGATCTATTTGCCTCCCCTCACAACTGCCAACTACAGAGATTCTGCACAAGGACTTATCACAAGCAAGCATGGAAAGTGGATGCCTTATCCTTCAGCTGGAAAAACATAACAGTATATGCCTTTCCTCCACTGCCTCTCTTCCCCAAGGTACTCCTAAAGGTCAGACAAGAGAAATCAAAAATTATCCTGATTGCCCCAGACTGGCCACGCCAGCACTGGTACCCAATCCTAAAGAACTTGTCTCAAGGCCCAGCCTGGACATTGCCTCAAATTCCTCACTTACTGACCCAACAAAACAATCAGATCCTGCACAGCCAACTTGGGACCTTAAATCTGGCAGCATGGCGGATAATGTAGCCATTCAGAACACTCCTCTCTCCAAAGCTGTGATGGATGTTATTTTGGAGGCCAGGAGGCCCAGTGCCAGAAAATCTTATGCAGAAAAATGGAAGACACGCTGTGCTTGGAACCAGACACAAGGAATTGACATGTTTGTACCAAATATTCCTCAGATTTTACAATACTTAACTGAAATGCTGGACAAAGGCCTATCCTTTTCATCAATTAAGATCCATGCCTCTGCCATTTCAGCCCATTACAATACGGAACCACCTATCTTTTCTCATCCTTTAATACGGCAGTACCTCAGAGTGGCCAAAAACATAAGACCTCCAAGGAGAGCACCAATACCTGCATGGGACCTCAATTATGTCTTGGAAAAACTCGCACTGCCTCCTTTTGAGCCAGCCTCAACAGCTGATATAAAATTCTTATCCTGGAAAACAGCTCTGCTCCTAGCAATAACCTCTGCAAGATGAGTCTCAAAACAGACTATTTCAAAATTGATAGGCCATTGCATTCGTTTCTACTTTTCACAACATGGCAAATCAGTGCCTAAGGGCATTAGGCCACATTCAACAAGAGCAGCAGCCACTTCAGCAGCCTTCCTCAGAGGAGTACCAACCAAAGACATCTTAGAGGCTGCAACTTGGAGTTCAGTGCACACTTTTATAAATCACTACCACTTACCTCTCTACTCTAAATCCAGAGCAGGCTTTGCCACTGCAGTTCTGCAGGGACTCATAGCTTCTCCTAATCCTGTTTAGACCCAGCCACCCATCCTCAGCTTTGGGATTCAACCCAAGAGTAACGACTGCAACAGTGAAACACGATGAACATAGTACAGTTGTGTACCTACCATAAATGTAGATGTTCAAGTGTATTCACTGTTGCAGTCCAGGTTACCCTCCCACCATCCCCCTTTCTTTTGCTGGGTCTTATCTGTACTTCTCTATTCTATACAACCTATGTGGTGCATTTGCTTGTAGATGAAGGAAATGACTACCTTAGTGCATGCATATTTATTGGCACCTGACATCTGGGGCAAGAAAAACGGAAGAAAATGGCGTTGGCTGCATCTTTTATACCCCTGGCACACTGACGTCAGGGAAGAGGCGACAGCAACCGATGCCGGACCAAGACTTTGGAATTCAGGCTGACTGTGGGTAGCCTGCCAGCAGGATAACCCAAGAGTAATGACTGCAACAGTGAATACACTCAAACATCTACATTTATGGTAGGTACACAACTGTACTGTATGCCACCATGGTTAGTGACGGTTGTGCCATTTACCACCAGTTATGCACTATGCTGTGTGCTGCCTTTGAGATTCCTCACACAGCAGAAAAAGGCTTTATGATTGTCCTTAGTTGAGAGGCTATCCTGAGCTCATAACTGGCCTTTTTGGACCTTATTAAACCTCTTAATTTCTTGCTTAGTTGAATCAGAGGGCTCTTGTCTCTGTGAGAGTTGTTCTTTCTCATTTTGCTCATGACTTTTTTTTTTCTTTTGCTGTATACCCTGTTAAGGTTAGGATTCTATCAGTGGGGCTTGTTTTTGGTGTTAGATCTAGGTTTGCTTCTGGTATGTATGGCAGCCTCAATATAGTCATTTACAAGTTTCATGTAAGTGTCATATGCTTTAGAAAATGCAAGATATTGCAAAACCTAATATTCCAGCAACTTTAAGTATATAAAAGCAACATTTTAAACCTACCATTGATGTTGCATCTTTGGATCTTAAACCAGAATTTAAGATAAATAGCTGGCTCACGTGTCGCACTTTTCTTTTAACAACTTGGGAATACTATTATTTATTTATTTATTTTTGTGTATATGAATATCTGATTTTGCCTCATATTTTTCATTCTGTTCCTCATAAAATGAATGTTTTTTTCAGGCAGATTTGTCAGGATTGCTGCAGTTAATAAATAATGAGACATCTGCATGTCACACTTCATATCCTTCGGAAAACATATGCTAAAGCAAAACCTGTTATTCTGCCAAGACTATTCTTATTAGTACTTAACAGCAAAAGCATGACCTGAGTCTGCCACAACATTTTGGCTTTATTTGTTCCTGCTTTTCATCATAAGAGGTAGGGAGAAATCATTTTTAGCACTTTGTGCAATTTCCCACGGTTTGCCCACCAGCCAGGTTAGTAAATAAAGCAGGATGTGTATGGGTATGTGTGAAAACTCTCTCTCTATATATATGAATATGATGTGTGTACAGACACACACACACACATGCACACGGGCACCACACACACACACACATACACACACACACACACACACACACACACACACACACACACACACACACACACACACACACACACACACACATCTTTTGGTTACACAATGTATAAAAAGTTTTTAAATTAAGTCTTTCTTGAATTTTGAATAAGTGGAAGGGGAATAAAAAGGACAACTGCAGATTAAAAGAAGTGGGCATGGAGTCGAAATGGATTATTCGTCTATTATGACTTCTGTAGGTTATTTATTGCTGATAGTTAAGTATGTTAGAAGTTTACTGGAAGTTTTAAAGCTCTCTGTAGGCACCTAGTTTAGAGTCATAGAATGTACAAGGTAAATGGGCCATGTGGCCATTTGTGTATTGCCAGTGCCCAGTTGTAGAACTTACTTCTTTTGTTCAAGGAGTGACAGGCCAGCGATACCAGGGATGAGTTTATGAATGCCCATCTAATTGTCTCATTCAGACAATAAATGTGGCAAACAGAAATGAAGAGGAGGAATCGCTTACTGAAAGTGTGTATACTGAGGAACTGAAGTTAGAAAGTATGAAAAGTGCACAATCTGAACAGAATTACAGCCTTTGTGCCAGGTTAAAATAGAACATCCCAGACATGGAGAATACTAAAAAGGTTTAATGATAAGAAGGAAAAGCTTACCAGTAATACAAGTAATAATGATTTCAGTATTTTAATGAAAGAAGACGACTGAATAGAGTTCTAAAACTTTCTTGTTAGTGTAAAACAGGACAATCACATACAAAATGATTCTAGGCAATAGGTACCTATAAGTAAGGAAAAAATAAAACTGAAAATAAAATGTATTCTATTGTTCCCTTTATGTCGTTTTAAGATGGAGAGCAATCTAGAAAGGAAACACACAGTAATAAGGTGGTATTTTTTGCCTTGAAATAGAGGTAAAGCTATATAAACAAGAAAAAAAGAAGATGGTGGTATATACTGAGACAAGTTAAAATTGTGCAAAGCCATTAAGGTATTTACGTTGAACTAAAATATAGGAACTGTAAGGTATAGGAAGTGGACTCTATGAATCAGATTCATAAAGACAGGGAAAAAGAAAATTTAAATAATGCAGTAATAGCAACTTATTAATATTGGCATGAGTTGCTTTTTCTCCAAGAAGGGTTAGACAATGAGATCAAATTGCTTTTACTAGTAGGAGACGAAGCAGTTTGCTTTGCTTAATTTTGCTTAATTTCAAGATGATCTTTGGAAACTCCTGAGTTGTCTCAACTTCAAGTGACACATTGAACAGTGGAAAGGAAATATTGCTAGAGCTGCAAGTGAAGAATCTGATCAAAATGTTCCTGTGCATATTCATACATTATGTTTTAAAATTACTTCCTGTATGGGGTAAATAAAGACAGAAAGAAAGTAGAATGCCAGATGCTAGTGTCAAGCCTTTCAGGAATGCAGTGATGGAAGTAGGCATTTACTGGGGGACAGCTTTCAACAGAGAATAACAAATTAAGGATCCTAGCAAGAGTTTTCTGACCCAAAATAATGAAAGAAGTTGACAACTTCTGTGCAAGATGCCCAACTCCAGAAGTCAGCAAGCCATCCAGGTTTTAGAAATCCTTTGATTCCAGTTCCTGTCAATGAGATGTTATTTAATATATAGCTATGGACATTTCTGGGCTAGTAACCAAATCCAGCAAAGGATTTACATGTATTTTAGCATCTTTGAAGTATAGAACTAAAAACTGTGAAACTGCCCACTGTGTAAGACTAATGCTGAATAAATAGAGAGCAATTCTTATTATTTTCCATATACAGATGCCTCAGGAAATATTCCGTCAGCATAGGTTCATAGGTTCATACTAGGCTATCTGCCCTAGGGCATTTATAAGCCTAGCCAGAGTGTGTTTGGCTTTCGCCACCCATTTTAAATTAATTTTGCTATGCCCTTTTTCGAGGTTAGTATACTGTGCCTCTGTCTAACAGTGGCACAGAAGTGATACCCGGGGTAAACCTACGATCTCCCATCCACTCATCAAGATTCCTCTTGAAGAGAGTCAATGAGGGACTCTGCCTAACCTGGACTGGGATTTTATTCCAGAGTGAAGGGAGCCTCTGGGTTATAGTTTATAGTTTCATAGTAGTGTACTAGGCTATCTGCCCGGGGGCATTTACAAGCCTAGCCAACAGTGATGTGGCTTTACGCCACCCCATACTATGTAGTTGCGCCTCTCTAGTAGTGACACATGTGGAACCCCATTATTTAGTAAACTATACCTCTGTCTAGTAGTGACACTGAGGTCACTCCCGGTAAACTGCGATCTCCCATCCATGCATCGAGATTTTTCTTGAACAGTGCCAATGAAGGGCTCTGTCTCACGTGAACTGGGATTTTGTTCCAGAGTATGGGTAACCTCTGTGTTATGAATCTATCCCTCCAGCATGTCCTATTCATATTTGTGCAGAGGTTGAAATCTTTAGCTCGTGTGGTTCTGGTGGATTTGGATTTTTGAGATGGAGCATGTCCATCAATTCCTGGTTGGACATGGCCCTGTATGTTAGGCACAAATCACCTCTGAGCAGGCGGTATGCTACTGAATAGAGCTGGAGTTTCTTTAATCTAGCTGGATAAGGCACATGTTTTAGACCTATGATCCTCTTGGTGAGGTACTTCTGGGTCTTTCCAGTTGCTGCATGTGCGGGTGAGATACATCCCAAATGGAGCATTATATTCGATCATGGGCCTGATGAGGGAGGAATACAGAGGTACAATGACCTCCTTTGATCTGGATGAGAATCCCTTCATGATGAGATGGGCTAGGTAGAAAGTCTTTCTGACCACTTTGGCAACATGGTTGTCAAAGGAGAGGTCACTATCGACTTGAGTCCCCAGGTCTCTGATTACATCTTCTGTATTCAGTGGGTTATTGTCTACGTGATAGTTTGTGGGTACTTTGTTTTTCCCAAAGGGATGACTATACATTTTTTGGCGTTAAGTTTGAGGCCATGATTCCGGCACCAGTTGTCCGTTTCAGTGAGACCTTTCTGTAGGATGTGTGTGTCAGCAGGTGAATCCACTATGGCCCAGTTTGCAGTCATCTGCAAACTTTGTCAGCCATAATCCTTCCATGTTTGCTTTCACATCTGAAAAATAAATGCGAATAGGAGTGGACCCAAGACTGAGCCCTGTGGGACACCACTTGTGACGGTTTTGAGTCTGACATGGCTCCAGCAATTTTAACCTTATGGGTTCTGTTTTTAGCCAATTTGCTACCCATCTTGTGACATATGGATTTACATTTAGGCTGCTGAGCTTGTCGATGATGCCAGAGTGTGGTATTGTGTCAAAGGCCTTAGCCAAGTCCAAATAGGCAGTGTGGACAGCCTTGCCCTCATCGATGGCACTAGTGACTGTCTCAAAGAAGTCAACCAGGTTTAAGAGGCAGGATCTGCCTTTACAAAACCGAACTGTGTGGGATCAAGGGTCTGCAGATCACCAATGTCGCCATTTATGAGTTCCATGATGATCCTTTCCATAGCCTTACAGATCAGGCTGGTCAAACTTATGGGCGGTAGTTACCTGGGTCAGTTGAATTTCCCCTTTATGGAGTGGGACCACTGTTGCTGTGCGCCAGTGTTCAGGTACATATCCTGTAGTGAGGCTAAGATTGAATAGAGTTCTTAGCGGGTTTAGTTCATCTTGAGTTCACGTAACACGCAACCGGGATACCATCGGGTCCCATAGATGCTGTGTTTTTGCCTTGTTGAGTGCTGATTTCACTTGTGTGTCTGTGATGACAGGTAGGTTACATTCAGCGGGATAGTTACTTCATCTTTAGGGGTGAGGGAGGGAGAAATTTGCACTGAACCTATCTGCCAGAATGTTGGCAATGTCAGTAGGGTCAGTGAATTTTTGTTATTGTGTACCAGCTCAGAGCATATCTGAGAATTTCCTCCCAAGGTTCTGACATAATTGAAGAAGGCTTTATGATTGTCTTTGGTATCCTTGGCAATCTTTTCTCAAAGTTTGCTTTAGATGTTTTATGAGAGGCGTAGTTTTACTTGTGCTGATCAGGGAAGCCTTTCCCTTGTGGGATTTGGCTCTGTCCTGCAGCAGCTTCCTTCTTTGTTGTACAGTTTGTTTATAGCGGGGTCCACCAAAGGCGTTTTCCCTTGGTGGAGAGGGTCTTGGTTTTAGTTGGGATTGCCTGATCCATGCATTCCTGGAGATGTCCATAGAAGGCTTTTGTGAAGGATTCAGCATTTTGGAATGTGGTTTCCATTGACCCAGTAGGCTTAAAGGATATCATTTCCGACTTAAGGAGCTCAAAGTCAGCTTTTGAGAAGTTTTTCACTGTAGTCTTTTTGTTCTGGGGTGGGGGTGGGATCTGTACATCCAACGTGATCAGTTTATGATCAGATCTTACTAGTGAGGGGTTTATATCCGGTCGGAGCATTTGGACCCCATGTTTGTGATAATCAGGTCAAGTATATTATCTCTCCTCGTAGGAGAGGTGACCAGTTGCTCCATAGCATTTGAGTTTATGAATTCCAGGAATCTTTGGGCCAGGGTGTTAGGGCTAGAATAGTGGGCCCAGTCTATGTTGGGGGTAATTGAAGTCACCCAATATGATGGTGTTTGGTGTGACATTCATATCCTCCAGTGTTTTCAGGAATGCTTGATGGGATTCCTGGGATTGGGAGGTGTTCTATAACATGCGACCAGTTGTATGGCAGTTTTACCTATGGTGAGTAAAACTTGTATGGTTTCTGATGCTTCATGAGCAGCCACCAATCGAGAGGTGTAGGTGTCTTTTATGAAAATGGACACTCCCCCTCCCTTTGTGGTTCGACCTGGAACTTGAGGCCGAAATGCATGATATGAGGTATAGCCTGGTAGTGCTGGAGTACTCTCAGGAGCCTTGAACCAGGTTTCAGTTACTGCACAGACATCGATGTTCTCCATACTGAGAAGTGCTTCGAGTGCCTGCATCTTGAGATTTAGACTTCTGGCGTTGAGCAGCATTACCCTTAATTTTTTTCCATTTTTGTTTTTTATGGTGGTTGATTTGTCCTTTGAGCATTGCCTAAAAGGCACTATGGGGTGGCAAGAGCCTTGGCCAGTATCCGAAGCCCAGTGGTGACAGGTGCAAGCCATCCCTTGGCAACGTGGCTTGTCCAGCATATCATCCCAGGCTGACAGACATTGGATCCCCTAGAATGACACCAGTGATTAAGCCAATTGTTAAAACTGATCATTTTGTCTTTGTACTGAGGCATCATTCTTGGCGAAGGCAGGATGCTGCTCAGGGTCAGGTCATACCAGTCTGGGCTACATAATCGAGAGCTCCTCAATGTCTCTTTTCATGTAGTCCAGGGAGGTATCTCAGGTCATTCACACCCGCATGGACAATGACTGAATCATATTTGTACTTGCTTTGGAGTGACCTGAGTGCGTGTGTAATGTGGCGGATCCTAGCCCGATAGGCAGCTCACGTTACCCTCTCCTTATTCAGCCTGGTAAGTGGAACATCGGTGTGTCTGACTATAGAGTCACCTATTACTAATGTCTCTGGCATAGTATTTTGCCTTAGGGCTGTGAATGTGACACACCTGTTGCTTGAGGTATGTGTTGTAGGTGTTGTGTTTTGTGGGGTGTATTTCTGGGTGTCTGCTTTGGAGGCCTCTGTTGTTTTGGTAAGTTTTTACAAGAGCCTCAGTATGTCTTTGTGTTTTATGTGTTTGGTTTGCATTGGTGGTGGTTATATGTGTGACTGGTTTTGCTTTGGGTGTGGGTACCATCTCTTCCTGACTGGTCTTGCCAGTCCTGAGTTGAGAGAGTTCAGCCTCCAGTCTGGCTATATAGTTGCATCTCTCACAAGTATATGTGTTAGTAGGAAGGAGGAGAGGGTTGTCTGTGTACATGAGACAATTGTAACATTGTCTTAAGATTCCCAGATTAACCAGCTGAACAAGAGAGGATGCTAGTGGTCTACCACTCGCCATACTAGAATATTTTAAGGAGTGTTGTGCCTTTAAGGGAAGTGGATATTCACAGGGGTAGTGGATACCTGTAGTGCTTATTATGAATCTGTCCCTCCAGCATGTCCTATTTATTTCAGTGCTGAGGTTCAAGTCTCTTGAGCGTGTAGCTCGATGGGATTTGGATTTTCTGAGGTGCAGCATGTCCATTAATTCTGGGTTGGACATGGCTTTATACGTCAGGCACAGATCGCCTCTGAGCAGGCGGTATGCCACTGAGTAGAGCTGGAGTTTCTTTAACCGGGCAGCATATGGCATCTGTTTGAGCCCTTTGATCCTCTTGGTGAGGTACTTTTGTGGTCTTTCTAGTTGCTGCAGGTGTCTGGTAAGGTACATCCCAAAAGGGGCATTGTACTCAATTATGGGCCTGATGAGGGATGAGTAAAGAGGCACGATGACCTCCCATGATCTAGATGTGAATCCCTTCATGATTAGGTGGGCTATATAAAATGTTTTTCTAACCATTTTGGCCACGTGGTTGTCAAATGAGAGATTGCTATCAACTTGGGTCCCCAGGTCCCTAATTACTTCTTCTGTACCTAATGGATTACCACCTATGTGGTAATTTGTGGGCACTTTGTTTTTGCCAAAGGGGATGACTATACACTTTATGGCATTTAGCTTGAGGCCATGGCTCTGGCACCAGTTGTCTGTTTCTATGAGGCCCTTTTGGAGGATGCTTGTGTCGGCTGGAGAGTCAATTATGGTGCCCAGTTTGCAGTCATCTGTGAACTTGGTCAGCCACAGTCCTTCTGTGTTGGCCTGTACCTCCGAGAAATATATACCGAACAAGAGAGGTCCCAGGACTGAGCCTTGTGGGACGCCACTTGTAACTGGTTTGGAGTCTGACATGGCTCCAGTAATTCTAAGCATGTGGGTTCTGTCCTTGAGCCAGTTTGCAATACATCTAGTGACATAGTGATTTATATTTAAGCTGGTGAGCTTATCTATAATGCCCGAGTGGGGTATTGCATCGAAGGCTTTTGTGAGGTCCAGGTAGGCTGTGTGGACCACCTTCCCCTCGTCAATGGCCTTGGTGACTGTTTCAAAGAAATCGACCAGGTTTAAGAGGCAGGATCTGCCCTTAACAAAGCCGAACTGGGTAGGATCCAGTGTCTGTAGGTCCCCAATATCTTTATTTATGAGGTCCATGATGATCCTTTCCATAGCTTTGCAGACCAAGCTAGTCAGGCTTATGGGGCGATAGTTTCCAGGATCCGTTGAGGCACCACTTTGTGGAGAGGGACCACTGTTGCTGTACGCCACTCTTTGGGTACATATCCTGTAGTAAGGCTGAGATTGAACAGTAGTTTTATGTTTGGGTTTAGCTCTTCTTGGAGTTCATGTAGGACGCAGCCCGGGACACCGTCTGGTCCCATTGATGATATGTTTCCTGCATTAGAGAGGGCGGCTCTTACCTGAGCATCTGAGATGTCAGGGGGGCAGCACTCTGCTGGGATAGATATTTGCCCTTTTGGTGAGGAGGGGGGGGGCATCACGGGACGTCATTCAAGTTCAGATTCATGAAGAAACTGTGTCGGTGTTTAAAGTCACAAAATTAAAATCCATGGTGTGCCGTCCCCAGAAGGCTGGATTAATAGAGTTTTTTAAACGATCATTAAATTCTATGCTGAAATAGTTATTGAAAAAGATTACAAAATCCAAGACCAGCTACTAACATACTTCCTGTTTGCCATTAGGGGAAGTATTCAGTCCTCCTTATTGACTTTTAGATCTTGCCATACAAATGTGTCATAGAATGCTATACCATCATGCAGGATAGGCTAAAAGTGGAGATGCCAATAGTCCAGGAACACCTGGAATGAATCCAAGCTGCACAACAATGGTGTACAACATACGCAAAAGGTGTGAATAGAAATTCAAAGGCAAAGGACTTTAGAGAAGTAGATCAGGTTTTGCTTTTCATATTTTTTTGTGTAAATGGCAAGGTTCTTTGGAGATAATAGAATAGTTAAATCATATAAATGTATTTCTGTAGCTAGCAGCAGAGTCCAGTAGCACTTGTGAAAAAGAAAGTTGGCCTCTATGCCTGCAGTTCAAGAAGATGATACACTATCTAAGCCACAGAAACAAGCAATAACAAAGTTTATGTTAAGGAGGGAGGAGATGTTTTCTCAGCTGACTGATGAGCAAACCTGATTAATCATTACATTCAAAGCATTGCTGGAGAAAATGATAACTTCAGAAGGCTGCAGAGGAAGCAGTAAAGGAGTGGCTTGACAAAGGAGTAACAGACGAATCAAAAGCTGAGTGCAAAAGCCTCATTGTAATAATCCTAAAACCTGAGACAACAAGCATTTGTAGTGTTTGTTGTGTTTTTAAGAGGCTGAGCAGTATTTCAGACTTGAAAATTGCTTGGTGCCTAAGACTGAACAAATACTAGAATGATTGGAGGAGACAAGAGTTGCACTAAAAGGTGTAGGAATCATATATGTTATGGCAGTGGGTCAGCTCCACCAAGAACAATAAGGATGACCAGTCAAAATTATTTAAGCCATCCAAAGGGCATGAAACTTAGTTTTAAGATTGAAGGTTCAGTTATAATATAGTGTGAGGGATCTCACAAAACAATGTCCAAATGAATGTGGATATTGCATATAGTGCAGCATTTTGAGTGTAAGTGGAACTCCAAGGATAAATAAGTGCAGTATAAACTGTAATTAAAAATGTTTCTTCAGGAACACAGAGGAACTTTTGTTGTATTACCCCAATAAACATTCCTGTCATGTTAAATGAGAATGTTGCTTTAACAGCTATATCAGCTAGAAAATGTTTGCATAAAAAAATTGGTGTTATATAAAATCAGGGCTGAGGTGATCCCATTTATAACGCTCTTGCCATTCCTGGAAGGGATTTAGTGCCTGGAGTAGTGGCTTTGAAATAAAGAGAGAGCAGAGTGAATGAAGACCCTGAAGAAAGTCACCAATAGGAGCATGGAAATTCTTTGTGGTAGTTCAGTCTGGTCAGAAAGACAGAAAGTCAGAAAGAGAAATTCCTGCTGAAAGACATTGTATTCCAACTGAATGGGAATACATTGAAGGTACTTTGTGGTTTTAGAATGAACATGTATCTTTATGTTCTTGTACAATAAACTACATTTTTTTCCAAGATGGTGTATCTGCTGTCTTTATGAGTATAGCAGTAGTAGAAGTAAAGATCAAACTATGCTTTATTCACATAGTATCGGTAAGGAAAATGCTGAATTACAATTCCCCTGTTTCTACCACAACAGCAAATATGCTCTAAATATGCAGACAGGTTGTGGGGGTACAAGCTCACCATGCTTACAACATATCGCCACTTGTATGCACTTACAACAAAACACAATGGCATTTGATCAATTATATTCAATCAAATACCACAGTTAAAATATCATTCAGCTAAACAGAAATTCAACTAAAAGTGTTCCTCTCGTATATCTATGTCTGTGCAGCTATATGTACCTATATCTATCTATCTATCTATCTATCTATCTATCTATCTATCTATCTATCTATCTATCTATCTATCTATCTATCTATCTATCTATCTAACCAGAAGCTTACCAATGGAATGATTGATTGTGAAATGCCATTGAATGTTCCACTCATCATAATTTGAGGATTTTCAGAGGAATGGAATATTGAATTCATGTGTGGATTTGGAAAACTAATGCTAAAACTTTCAGATAGTTTAAAGGGTTTGGCATTGTAGGTGGAAGTATTTGTGGAAGTGTATATAGTTTGGGGTTTGAGTAACTGCTAAGTTGGGGACAAATTTAGTGTTGTGCATGCTTGGTGAGATGCTGATAATCCTGTAAAATGCAAACTATAAAGAATTTCTCCCATCTAATAGTTATTATTTGTCATGACAATCTAGTGGAAGATATTAATGATGTCACACAAATATTGCCATCACATAAGTAAAGAAACACACACACACACACACACACACACACACACACACACACACACACACACACACACACACACACACACACACACACACACACACATATATACATATCAAACCAAAATCATAGCAAGAAATAAAGCATGGGACAATTGGCACACCTCCAAAGACCCACTTGACCATATTACATTCTGACAATTAAGGAATGATACCAAGAAAGCCACATTGTTAGACAAAAAAAAAACCTCTATCAACACCTTCAGCATGAACACCAGAACAGACCTCAAAAATTTGGGGCAGGCATAAACAAACTGCTCCACCCTGGCCAAACCTCCACCCCCAACACCTCAACTTGTGACTTCAAAACTCCAGAGGAAACTGCTAAAATCATTAACAACTTTTTTACCAAAACCATCCAATCACCAGCTAGCCAAGTACCCCCCACCAGCTCCTTTCAAAACTCCTCCACAACCATTACCCCACTCCCTAACACCTTCCAACCTGTATCTACATCAACCATCTGATCTCTAATTAACAAACTAAAGCCCACTACCCTGGCAGCTGATCTCCTCCCACCGGAATATTTACAAAAAAGGGCAGATGCCATTGCATACCCTGTCTCGATCATAATAAACCGCACCTTGTCTGAAGCTACTATCCCCTCTCCCTGGAAGGTTTCCCATGTCATTCCCCTTCATAAAGAAGGGAATTCTTTAGACCTCTCAAACTTCCAACCAATAGCCATACTATCACCACTGGCCAAAATTATGAAAAAGTGCATTCACAACTAATTAATGCACTATCCCACTCAAAATAAACTACTAGCCAACTCTCAGCATAGTTTTAGGCCACACCACAGCACCACATCAGCCCTTCTATCCTTCTCTAACTCTGTCAACATCAATTGAAACAATAACAAACTTACCTCAGCTCTCTTCCTATATCTCTCTAAGGCCTTTGATATGGTCAGTCACCAACTGCTTTTCCACACCCTGAAGTAACTGTCACTGAATAGTAGCTCCATTAAATGGTTCCAATCGTACCTGTCTGATTGACAACAAGCAGTTTTATGGCAGAATACCCTATCCACACGTCTACCCATTACTTTAGGAGTCCCCCAAGGCTCCATACTAGGACCACTACTCTTCTCAGTCTTTATCAATGACCTACCCACCATCACTCCCATGGCCACCTGCATCCAATACGCAGACGACTCTACTTTAATATGTACCACCTCCTCCTCAACTGAGCTTATAACCCTAACCCACAATATTTTCAATGATGTAGAAAATGGTTTTCAGACCGTCAGCTTCTATTAAACCCCAACAAAACTAAATTGCTCATCTTTTCCCCCACCTGCAAATCCTCCTCACCATTTTTTACTGTAAGTTCCAACAATGGCACAATTATATCCCCAGATACTCACACAAAACTCCTGGGCATCACAGTCGATAACACCCTTAAATATGATATCCATATCAATCAAGCTATCAAATCTGTCAACAAAAAACTGGGCTCCCTATACAGGATCAAACCCTTCCTCACTCCTTTTGCAAGAACCACTTTTGCTCGGTCCCACCTACTATCTACCCTCCTCTATGCCTCCCCCCTCTTCACTAACCTGAACCAAGCCACCATTACCAAACTTGCTAGTTATGACCATATTGCTAGATTTGCTACAGGTGCTACCTCTAGGACCCACCATTGTATCAACCTAACTCAACTAGGATGGCTAGAGTAGCCCAGTCTTCTCTGATACAACCGACTTATAATAACCCACAAAATGCTATATCAACCCGAAAAAAACACCAGCACTAAATAAGATCATAAAAGCATACAGCAACCTGAGGACACTATGCTCTGCTAACAAACTGCTGGTACAAACAACTAAGAGCATAAATGTGGTAGGGACTCACTATTCGCCAACTCAGTAGGCAAAACTTGGAATATGCTTCCTGCCAAACTTACTCACCAATCCTCCTTAACCCAGTTCAAAAAAAGCCTCAAACTACACTTCCAACAGCATTGACAGTGTCCCTGCTTAAACCCCGACTAATCACCACCCGCTCTTCCTGCAAACTCTCCCTAAGCGTTTCAATCTTATACTCTAATAAGTGTACGAATTCTTGAAGGGACTTAGCCCATAACTCCATGTATTATTGTCTGAAATTGAAGCTGCATGATTTTGATGTTGTCTACTATGTTTTATCCATGTTTGTCACCCTACTGAAAACTGCATACTATACTTATCTCTAAATGTTTCTATTGTTCCTAATGTATTTATACTTTGCTTTCTCAAGCTTTTTTCCCCGGGCCTCTGCTGAAAATGGACATATATCCAGTCAGACTTTCCCGGTAAACAAATGTAAAATAAATAAAATAAAATATATATCTATATATATATATATATATATATATATATATATATATATATATATATATATATATATATATATATATACACACACGCACACATATATGTATGTATCTATATATATATATATATATATATATATATATATGTGTGTGTGTGTGTGTGTGTGTGTGTGTGTGTGTGTGTGTGTGTATTTGTATGTGTGTTTCTGTGTGAATGCATTTCATAATCCTAATACAAAAAAAAATCCCGACATACAAAATGCTGAGAAAAAAATATCAACATGTAGTAATGCTGACAATGAAAAATCTTGCATACAGTCTAATGATTAAAATCACAAAACTGTCACATCCCACATTAAACTCTGGGTAAAAGAAAGGCTATTAATCTCCTTTTGTAATCAGTTTAAATAAAATGCAAATAAATAAAACAAAGGAAAAAACTGAACCTGATAAGTCCATTAGGCATGTTCTGCTTTAACACTGATGTTGTCAGGAAAAGGGCTTTAATGAAGGTAAGATGCAGATTTGGTGTTGGGACAGGGGCAGAGATATGGTTAGCACACGGGTAAGGATGGGCTGGGGAGCTTCACCATTACTAAGAATTGAACCGCAGCCAATGAAACACAGGAACACAGGAACATAGGAAAAAACACTAGACAAGTGATAGCGATGACTGTAGGAGGTCTAGCCATATACACCCCTAAGTAGAAACACTTAAAAGTTCATGCCGCCCTTTTCAAGCACTTAATAGTGCTTAACTTTCAAATCAAGCAGGGCTGTACATGATAATATTGATGTAAATTTGTATCTACCCATAGAATCACCAAGACTAGCTTTAACATTAGTCAAAGTACTACTTTGTTGATCTAGCTATGTTAATTTATTCCATAACTTGTGAATATGGAGCCTATCTCTCTGGAGAATCTTGTTTATTTGTTGGTGTAGAATTAGTTCTCTAGTACAGATGTTTGTAGAGCTACTGATTTTGAAAATGGAAAAGAAGGTCAAATAAGATTCAGTCTTTCATGGCTTGAAATTCAATCCACAGGTCATCTCGAAGTTGGCTGTAGGTTACTGAGTGCAACGGACATTTGTACTAATCTATCAGGGTAGTTGAAGGATTTAAAGGCTTATCATTTTCTTGGTAAGGTATTCTTAGGCCTCTCCATCTTAATTTGTACATATCAAAGGGGTACTGTATTCAATGTTGCATCTGATAAGGCAAGAGTAGAGAGGCGGGATAACTTTACTGGATCTTGAAGACATTCTCTTGGAAATGAAAGGGACCAGACAGAAGATCTTGTTAACTATTATGGAAACATAATAATTGATTGAGAGAGAACTGAAGTGTGTTGTGTAGTTATGTGTAGTGGTTGATTTGTATTGTGTTTCGTGAATGCATTTCATAATCCTAATACAACAAACCTACATGAAATTGAGAAAAATTGGCCAGTCTCCTGTTTCAGAATTCATTATAGAGTTATTGTATTTTTCCTTAACCAATAATTTTTTTGAATTCAATCATTCTATTTATCATCAGAAACGAGGAACAGCCATGGGGGCTTCTTTTGCCCCCATGCATGCAAATTTGGCAATGGGATTTTTTGAGATGGAGTACATTTATAACCATAAGTTTTTTCAACAACATGTTATTAAATACTACAGATATGTAGATGATTAAATTTTTTTAGTGGAAGGGGGGCAGTCTTTGGCCATACAATTTATTTCAGATTTGAAGTCCAATAGATTTTCTTTGGACTTTGATGGTTTAATTATGGGCTTACGAATTCCTTTTTTAGATGTGATCCTTGACATTTCTAGTGGTTACAAATTAGTAACTTCAGTAAACAGGAAATTTGAAGGCCCTACGTTATATGTACATGGTACTAGTGGACATGTCCCACACATTAAACATTCTTTACCCTATGGAGAAATGTTAAGGAGTTTCAGATTATGTAATGAAAAAACAGTACTCAAAAAAGAATTAGATTTTGTGTACAACTCCTTTTTGTTAAGAGGGTATAATATATTCTGTTTGGATGAAAGTCTTAACAAACTATGGGATTATTCTTACAATTATAACAAAAAAAGTATATCACAGAAGAAAAGACCTGATTTTTTCTTTAGTCAAAATAAACAAATGCATTCTGAGGCTATGTATTTTGTTACCACTTATGGATGTTATTCATCAGAATTAGTTAAAATTGTGTCTATGTTTTGGAAATATTTCAGTACCTTGGATAATGTTAAATCATGGTTAAATGTAAATTTAAAATTTTCATACAGAAGGGGAAGGAATATTAAAGACTTTTTGGTACGAAGTAGGTTTAGTTTTCCTACAGAAACAATGACAGAACAAGTTAGACATAAAGGGACTTACCTGTGTGGTAAATGCAAGGCATGTAGTTTTGTTACTTTTAATTTTGAATATATAAATGATATCCCCTTTCGAGTAAATAATTGTTTTAGTTGTAAGACAGAGAGAGTTATTTATGCCCTAAAATGTCCCTGTCATAAATTTTATATCGGGGAAACAAAGAGAGCTTTTAAAGTGAGACTACTAGAACATGTTAGGGACATAATTAATGTTAAAACTGAAAGTCCTGTTGCTCGACATTTTTTTGAAATGCATAATAGTGATGAAAGGTTGTTAAAAGCATCAATTTTAGAACAAATATCTGATAATGATACTGATTTGTTAAAAATTAAACAGCTGTTACTGTATAAAGAAACTGTTTACATATTGAAGTTTAAAACTTTATATCCAAATGGGCTTAATGAGGATTTTAATTGGAAAATGCTGCTTAGGTAATTGATTTTTTAATAAGATGATTGCTTGATTGCCTTAACTAATGGATTTAACTTGTATATAAGATCAGTTTGTTTTACTTGTTGTATACTCCTGGAAGGCGAGACGTCAGAGTGAAAGAGATTTACTACCAGAATAAATCGTGTTTGGTGAATCCTGCTGTGTTGTTTTATCCATTTTCTGCGTGCTGTTGTTGTTGCTGCAATTAAGGAATGATACCAAGAAAGCCACATTGTTAGACAAAAAAAACCCTCTATCAACACCTTCAGCATGAACACCAGAACAGACCTCAAAAATTTGGGGCAGGCATAAACAAACTGCTCCAACCTGGCCAAACCTCCACCCTCAACACCTCAACTTGTGACTTTAAAACTCCAGAGGAAACTGCTAATATCATTAACAACTTTTTTACCAAAACCATCCAATCACTAGCTAGCCAAGTACCCCCCACCAGCTCCTTTCAAAACTCCTCCACAACCATTACCCCACTCCCTAACACCTTCCAACCTGTATCTACATCAACCATCTGATCTCTAATTAACAAACTAAAGCCCACTACCCTGGCAGCTGATCTCCTCCCACCGGAATATTTACAAAAAAGGGCAGATGCCATTGCATACCCTGTCTCGATCATAATAAACCGCACCTTGTCTGAAGCTACTATCCCCTCTCCCTGGAAGGTTTCCCATGTCATTCCCCTTCATAAAGAAGGGAATTCTTTAGACCTCTCAAACTTCCAACCAATAGCCATACTATCACCACTGGCCAAAATTATGGAAAAGTGCGTCCACAACCAATTAATGCACTATCTCACCCAAAATAAACTACTGGCCAACTCTCAGCATGACTTTAGGCCACACCACAGCACCACATCAGCCCTTCTATCCTTCTCTAACTCTGTCAATAGGAATCGAAACAATAACAAACTTACCTCAGCTGTCTTCCTATATCTCTCTAAGGCCTTTAATATGGTCAGTCACCAACTGCTTCTCCACACCCTGAAGTAACTGTCACTGAATAGTAGCTCCATTAAATGGTTCCAATCGTACCTGTCTGATAGACAACAAGCAGTTTTATGGCAGAATACCCTATCCACACGTCTACCCATTATTCTAGGAGTCCCCCAAGGCTCCATTCTAGGACCACTACTCTTCTCAGTCTTTATCAATGACCTACCCGCCATCACTTCCATGGCCACCTGCATCCAATACGCAGACAACTCTACTTTAATATGTACTGCCTCCTCCTCAACTGAGCTTATAACCCTAACCCACAATATTTTCAATGATGTAGAAAAATGGTTTTCAGACTGTCAGCTTCTATTAAACCCCAACAAAACTAAACTGCTCATCTTTTCCCCCACCTGCAAATCCTCCTCACCATTCTTTGCTGTAAGTTCCAACAATGGCACAATTATATCCCCAGATACTCACACAAAACTCCTGGGCTCACAGTCGATAACTCCCTTAAATATGATATCCATATCAATCAAGCTATCAAATCTGTCAACAAAAAACTGGGCTCCCTATACAGGATCAAACCCTTCCTCACTCCTTTTGCAAGAACCACTATTGCTCGGTCCCACCTACTATCTACCCTCCTCTATGCCTCCCCCCTCTTCACTAACCTGAACCAAGCCACCCTTACCAAACTTGCTAGTTATAACCATATTGCTAGATTTGCTACAGGTGCTACCTCTAGGACCCACCATTGTATCAACCTAACTCAACTAGGATGGCTAGAGTGGCCCAGTCTTCTCTGATACAACCAACTTATAATAACCCACAAAATGCTATATCAACCCGAAAAAACACCAGCACTAAATAAGATCATAAAAGCATACAGCAACCTGAGGACATTATGCTCTGCTAACAAACTGCTGGTACAAACAACTAAGAGCATAAATGTGGTAGGGACTCACTATTCGCCAACTCAGTAGGCAAAACTTGGAATATGCTACCTGACAAACTTACTCACCAATCCTCCTTAACCCAGTTCAAAAAAAGCCTCAAACTACACTTCCAACAGCATTGATAGTGTCCCTCCATAAACCCCGACTAATCACCACCCGCTCTTCCTGCAAACTCTCCCTAAGCGTTTCAATCTTATATTCTAATAAGTGTACGAATTCTTGAAGGGACTTAGCCCATAACTCCGTGTATTATTGTCTGAAATTGAAGCTGCATGATTTTGATGTTGTCTACTATGTTTTATCCATGTTTGTCACCCTACTGAAAACTGCATACTATACTTATCTCTAAATGTTTCTATTGTTCCTAATGTATTTATACTTTGCTTTCTGGAGCTTTTCTCCCCGGGCCTCCGCTGAAAATGGACATATATCCAGTCAGACTTTTCCAGTAAACAAATGTAAAATAAATAAAATAAAATAAATATAAATATATATATATATATATATATATATATATATATATATATATATATATATATATATATATATATATACATACACGCACACATATATGTATGTATATATATATATATATATATATATATATATATATGTGTGTGCGTGTGCATGTGTTTGCGTCTGTGTACATGTGTTTGTGTGTGTGTGTGTGTGTGTGTGTGTGTGTGTGTGTGTGTGTGTGTGTGTGTGTGTATTTGTATGTGTGTTTCTGTGTGAATGCATTTAATAATCCTAATACAAAAAAAAATCCCGACATACAAAATGCTGAGAAAAAAATATCAACATGTAGTAATGCTGACAATGAAAAATCCTGCATACAGTCTAATGATTAAAATCACAAACCCGTCACACCCCACATTAAACTCTGGGTAAAAGAAAGGCTATTAATCTCCTTTTGTAATCAGTTTAAATAAAATGCAAATAAATAAAACAAAGGAAAAAACTGAACCTGATAAGTCCATTAGGCATGTTCTGCTTTAACACTGATGTTGTCAGGAAAAGGGTTTAATGAAGGTAAGATGCAGATTTGGGGTTGGGACAGGGGCAGAGATATGGTTAGCACACGGGTAAGGATGGGCTGGGGAGCTTCGCCATTACTAAGACTTGAACCACAGCCAATGAAACACAGGAACATAGGAAAAAACACTAGACAAGTGATAGCGATGACTGCAGGAGGTCTAGTCATACACACCCTTAAGCAGAAACACTTAAAAGTTCATGCCGCCCTTTTCAAGCACTTAATAGTGCTTAACTTTCAAATCAAGCAGGGCTGTACATGATAATATTGGTGTAAATTTGTATCTACCCATAGAATCGTCAAGACTAGTTTTAACATTAGTCAAAGTACTACTTTTTTGATCTGCTGTGTTAATTTATTCCATAACTTGTGAATATGGAACCTATCTCTCTGGAGAATCTTGTTTATTTGTTGGTGTAGAATTAGTTCTCTAGTACAGATGTTTGTAGAGCTACTGATTTTGAAAATGGAAGAGAAGGTCAAATAAGATTCAGTCTTTCTTGGCTTGAAATTCAATCCACAGGTCATCTCGAAGTTGGCTGTAGGCTACTGAGTGCAAAGGACATTTGTACTAATCTATCAGGGTAGTTGAAGGATTTAAAGGCTTATCATTTTCTTGGTAAGGTATTCTTAGGCCTCTCTAGTTGAAGAACATATCTTAATTCATACATATCAAAGGGGTACTGTATTCAATGTTGCATCTGATAAGGCAAGAGTATAGAGGCGGGATAACTTTACTGGATCTTGAAGACATTCTCTTGGAAATGAAAGGGACCAGACAGAAGATCTTGTTAACTATTATGGAAACATAATAATTGATTGAGAGAGAACTGTACACTAAAGTATCTCTGACCATGTCTACCTGAAGAGGAGGACTATTTAAAACATATGAGATGGGGACAGTACTTTTACCATTTGCTACTAATCTGCAATTTGATTTTAACTTGAGACTATTTTCAGTACATCAGGTATGTGCACATTCCAGCACTTTCTGAAGCTGTTTACTATAAGTAGATGAGTGTATAACAGTATTCAGCTTTCAGTCATCAGCAAAACTTTGGCCAGATTGAGATAAGCAGTGTGTAGTGTGTGACCACTGTCCATAGCCTCCGTAACATTTTCATGGAAGCTTATTAAGTTTACCAGAACCTGTCCTTCATCCACCCAAACTGGTTTGGTATCTGTATTAACCTTAAACTCATACATTGCTTTACATAGCTCTCAGCTGTCCAGATTTTCACAGAATGTCCAGATTTTTTGCATCATAATTTTGTTCTTTTCCACATGCATTTTGTGATTTTGTGATATATCCCTGAGGAATGAAGTCACTAAATAATGATACACACGAGTTTCAGATTTCATATCCTTCAAAAAATGCATGTTAAACCAAAACCTGTTATTCTATTAACTATCTAAAAGAAACATTTAAAATATGTTCCTATTTTTGAGGACTTTATCCCTCCATTATTTTAAGCATATCCAGATTTCTTGTGCTAAAAGGTTGAGAATTATTCTGCTTTACATTTTCTAATAGGACTCTTATGTTTCTTGCTAGATGCTTCAGTGTGGTCCTGGGATTAGGAGATGGATATCTCTTCTAACTTTTCATATTTATCTGGCTTTTGTTATACAGTTTATTAACACAAGTATTCCTCCAGAGAGGCTACTTTCATAATCTACCATCATATTTATGGTGGACAGGTGCTGACTTTTCTATGTAGTTGTTTAGGTGTTGGTATAGTCAGAGTTGAATGTGGCAGCCCTGTCAGCTGGGCCCATTTGCAAGGGATTGATAGGAATTTTTCTGCAAGCTGATGAAGTTCCTCTCGATGATCTTATTTCATGGTAGCATGGTACTGCCAAGCCTGATAAAGAAGACAACTGACTTGTAGTGAGATTTAATTAGGGATTAGGCGACACACAGTGGAATGCAGGCAGTGGCTGTAGCCAGAGATTTAACACTAGGGGAGATAATGTTAACGGGTAAGAATGTGGAAATGTCTGGAATGAATACTGAGAATGAAATACACAAGGAATGTCAACAAAGTGAACTCAGATCTGCATATTTTGTATTTTGTCACTGTACAATGACTAAACAGTTTGTTTGTTTGTTTGTGTCTTTCGGCTTTTCCCGGTTAGAGGTCGCCACAGTGGAACTCTGGTCCGCTAATGATTGGTAGTTGATTTTTACATGCCAAGTTATCAGCCCTGATGCACAACCTTCAACAAAGGTATGCCCATTCACGCATGTCTCCATGCAGAAAACGCTCTAGCTGAGAATCAAACCAAACAGCGTCTTACTATGAGGCGACAACGCTACTGCAGCAATGACTAAACAGTGAAAGGCATATTTTCTGAAGCAAAGAGTTACAAAAATAAAAGAAGTAGGAAGCATGGTTACCTAACTTAAAAATACTTATCTTTGCAAGCATAACCTAACTAACGAGTACAAGTAATTTCTGTTAATGGGAAAAAATAATAATATCCCATTACATCTGCAGAGTTTTAGACCATTTAAGAAAAAATCCTGTAACAGTAGTAGCTAAACTAACCAATGGCGTTATTGGGAAATATTTTTACAAATTCAATATACTGTGGAAATTATTGAAAGAAGAAAAAGTTTTAAATGATATACAAGAGAAAGATTTGCCTCAGGCGAGAAGGAATCAACTATGCAAGTGTAATACTACCTGAGAAACAAAGGGTGAGGAGCTGGGATTGAACCATACTTCTAGCATATACTTAGAAAATAACAGAACAGAACAAAGGAAACAGACAACCTAGAAGCTGCTCAGAGCACTGTGATCTGTTAATGATAAACATAACATGACATAAAATAACATACCAAAACACTCCATGTATAAAGCCATATATGTTAGTTTTACTAATAAAGAGAACAAAATGGCATATTCCAAGCTAAGACTAAGCACTAAGGTAAGTTTTTAGGTAAATATGTAGGAGCGGTACAAGTACAAACCTCAAAGAATAAAATCTCTTAAATGAAACTTCAACTCGTGATGTAGAGCCAGGCAGCAAAGCAAGATTACATAAAGAGATGGTAGCTATATATCCTATGGCAGAGCAGCCGGAGGGAACAGAGCCAGAGAAACATTGCAACCTGAAAATATCACAGAATATGCAATAGAGTTGACTACAGGAAATGAAGAGAAGGAATCTCTTGCTAAGAGTTCAGTCCAAAAAATGAAGTTAAGAGCTTTGGAAAATGTACAGCCTGAGAAGAATTCTACGTTTTTGGTCAAACTCAAGCAGAGAGCCATTAAAGGTGACTTCAGCTAATAAAATGCATGTGCTACTCTGGTAAAAGGAGAAAAAAGTACAAAAAGATCTGCGTCCAAAACCTATTTTATGAATTAAAACACAAAACACAACACGTGTAAATGAGAAAAGAAAGTAGAACTGAAGACAATTTCTGTTTAGAGATACAATTTGCAGAGGAAGATTTAGATCTTGCAGATCATATGTCAGTGCATGTTGAAATGGAAGCTGAACCTTTGACTTCAAAAAAGTGAGAAGAACGACTCAAATTTTACAGACCTAGAAATGCAATTATTAACTTCAAAATAGCTCAATACAAAGATAATATAATGTGAGCAGGCCAGAATATAGAGGACAAAGTGGGTGATGATAAAGAACAAGATGAACTTACTTCTTATACTAACTTTGAAATAAATAATAATGTTTTTTATAGGATGACCAAGAAAAACAAATAAATAGATCAAATACAATTCAAAATAGCTCAATACAAAGATAATATCATAATGTGAGCAGGCCAGAACATAGAGGACAAAGTGGGTGATGATAAAGAACAAGATGAACTTACTTCTTATACTAACTTTGAAATAAATACTATTTTTTTGTATAGGATGACCAAGAAAAACAAAAAGGAAAATAAATTCTGGTGCAAAAGCCTTACAGGACATCACTTAGGAAACTTATTCATAATCATGTACTTAGAAGTCACTTGAGAACGGTTACACTATTGTCTTAATAATAGCATGATTTTATTGGTCAGGAATTGTAAACAGCATTGGAAAAATACCCTTTATCTTGTCAAGAATGTTATAAAACAATTCCAAAATCTACATTTGCCAATCCATAGAATACAATGCTTATCACATATGTACAATAAGAACACATTGGAATGAATGTAGTTGTGACACTTGTAAGTTCCAACAAAGACTTTTGATATATTTTGATCATAGTATACTATGCCACAAGTATTTTCCGGAGCTGTGCCATTGTGCAAGACTAATGCTAAGTCTATTACAGATAATTGGTGATATTATTCTCTAAAGTGGACATTGCCTGTCCAAGGCCCTATTTTTGTCAATGTTTGTGCAGTAATTTTCACAGTATTTTAATTTGAAAATTTTAAAAATTTCAGATTGCCATCCATAGACTCATATTGTAGTAAACATTCTTATTAAGAAAATGAATTGAAAAATAATTAAAAGAGGTGAAAAAAAAAACAGTGTAAAGTTGTTAGCATACGTTAACCTACTTGTTATTTGAAATGAATGGTGTCACTAATATCAGTGGGATTTACACCATTTGATATATTTCACAGTAGGCATCTAAGAGGACTACTTCATATTGCTAAAGAGAGTTGAAAAGAAAACACAGTTTAAAAGTGTCAAAATCCACTACACTAAATTTCAAGCAGGGCATAGAGTGGGGTTGTCCTTAGCAAAAAATAACAAATAAAAGCTCAGAAACTACATAAAAAGTGCGTAAAATAGCAAGTTAAAGGATAGAATTCAAACCAGGAGACAAAGTCTTGGTACTTATATCATCAACAGGAAGCACATTTTTTAAGCAATAGGCAATGCAAGTTTGGAATCTTTAAAATGTTAAATTAGATAGGTTATATGGTCAAGCAGGCTGGTAAAAACAAATTAGAAAAAAATCTATCAAGTCAATGTACTAAAAGAAAAGAAATATACTGACACTTTAGTAGTGAGTTACAGCACTGTGATAGGAAAATTGCAGTCAAGAAAAAAACATTCGTATTGTTCAGCTATGGGAGGCTATATCTCAGGCACAGACACCAGAGGTGCTAGAATTTTTAACCAGAAGAAAAAGTATTTTCATATCAGCCTGGGAGAGCATGTCTGATAGAACACAGGATGATAGGATCATAGGAAGTTACTACGGTACTGGCCATGAGGCCCTTATAAGCCTAGCCAAGACTTTAGCCCATGTTTATACAAGTCAGCACCTAAAGTCCAGGTCTAGCAAGGACATAGGTGGAATCTCAGGGGTGTATTTTCTGTTTCCTATCCAGTTATCCAGGTTGCGCTTAAAAACGGATAATGAGGTACTCTGCTTGATGTGGAGAGGGAGTCTATTCTACAGATGGGAGAGTCTCTGGGACACAAATCTGTCCTGCCAACAAGTCCTATTGATGTCACAGACCAGGTTGAGGTCACGCTTGCAGGTTACTTGAGTGGAGCTTAACCTGTGGATATGCAGCATTCCGATTAAGGCGAGGTCTGAGATTGCTTTGTATGCCAAACAGAGGTCACCTCTGAGGAGTCTGCATGAAATTGAGTATAGGGTCAGGGCTTTCAGCCTATCTGTGTAGGGTAGATGTTTGAGGCCCTGGATTCTTCTTGTGAAGAACCTCTGTGGTCTTTTCAGCTGCTGCATGTGCTTTGCGAGATACATGCCAAAGGGGGTGTTGTACTCAATAACTGGCCTTATAAGGAAACAGGGATGTTATGACCTCCTTGTCCCTGGATGAGATACCCTTACTTATGAGGTGGGCCATGTAGAAAGATTTCTGTACAATGGAAATAACATGATGGTAAAAAATCATGTTGCTGTCAACCTGGCTGCCCAAATCCCTCATGACTGATTGTGTGCTTAGGACATTGTTATTAATGTGATAATATGTGGGGACGTCACTCTCCGCAAAGGGGTGATGATGCATTTTTTGGCATTCAGCTTGAGGCCATGTTTTTGGCACCAGTCATTTGTTTGGATGAGGCCCTCTTGGAGGATGTCCACATCACTTGGAGAATTGATGACCATGCTAGCTTGCAGTCATCTACAAACTTGGTCAGCCATAGCCCACTGGCCCATGATAATCCATTCCATGGCCTTGCAGATCAGGCTAGTTAGGCTGATGGGTCTATAATTTCCTGGATCAGTGGACACTCCACCTTTGTGTAAAGGGATGACATTGGCTGTCCTCCACTTGGTTGGGCCAAAGCTGGTACTTAGGCATTGGTTGAATAGGGTTCCTAATGGTGCTGCAAGTTCATGCTTGAGTTCATGTTGGATGCAGCCTGGAATGTTATCAGTTCCCATGGAAGCTGTATTTTTTGCCTTTGCGAGGGCAGTGATGACCTGTTCCCTAGAGATAAGGTGAGGAGAATGTACTGAGGATGTCTAGATTTACTGATGGGGGGCACAGAGGGGAGAAGTTTTTACTGAATCTGTCAGCCAGTATGTTGGCTATATCTACAGAATTTGTGTATGTGGCCTTGACCACCAGTTCTGAACATATATCTGGGTGCTTCCTTTGAGATTGCGAACATATGTGAAAAAGGCCTTATGATTATCTCTAGTAGATGAGGCCAATTTGGACTTGAAGTTGGCTTTAGAAGATTTTACTAGTGCTCTTATTTGCTTGTTCAGGCTAAGGAAAGATTGCTTTCAAGTGGGCACCTGCTCCTTCTTGGTCCTGGACAGCATTTTTTTTTCCTTTTGTTATATATTCTGTTTATTGTAGATGTCCACCAGACAGGCTTACTCTTCCTTGTGGAGGATGATTTTGTCTTGTCAAGTATTCCTGATACCGTGCATCTATATGAGTGCCCGTGTAGTACTTTGGTTTAGATTTGGAGATTGGTGCCAGTTCCAACAGAGGGGGCTGTGAAGCTGTTTATACCATCCCTCAAAATGTTGTAATTAGTCTTGGAGAAGTTTTTTTGTTTGACCCTAGCTAGAGGGGAGCCAGGAGAGATGACTTCGAAAGTGACCACTTTATGGTTGGATCTTACCAGGAAAGATGATACTGTAGGGGGTGCTGCAGTGGTTACTAATGTTGGCTAATACCAAGTCCAAGATATTGTCACCACTTGCAGGGGTGTTGACTAGCTGTTCCAAATCATTTGCATTGATAAAATTGAGGAATCTCTGGGCATTCGCATTCTGGCATGAGTAGGTTTTTCCAATCTATGGTTGGGTAGTTAAACTCACCCAGGATCAGGGTAAAATGTTGAATCTTGATAGATTTGAAGAGGTCTGTATAGGTGGAGTGGGCATCCTGAGTCAAATCTGGGGCCTGTAGCTAGCTATGATTTGAATAGGGGCCTTGTCAACAGTTAACTGCACCTGGAGTGTCTCCTGTGCATCATATTGTTTGACAAGCCTGGAGGTGTGTGTGTCTTAAATATATTTTGAATCTCCACCTCCTTTGGCTTTGCTGTCCACAGTTTGGGATCTGAATGTTTTTTTTGGTGGAAAGGGAGAAAGGAAGAACAGAAGATAATTCAAGTTTAAGAAACTAAGCGGGTTGGCCTACCCAGATGTTCTTTCTGTATTAAGTAGAATGAGTTAATGAGACTGGACTGGGAGGAGTATCCCAGATACATAGTACAGAAATACTTTAATGAGTGAAGGTGTAATTCAAATTCCTACAAAGCACCTAAAGCACGGAGGAAAGCAGTACAGAAAGATATGGAAGGCAAGCCTATAGAGACTGAATTTTGTCAGAAACTGCAAACTAAGAAGTAAAGGGTAGAAGTAGGAAATGAATAAGAAGTGCAAATGATAGAACTGAAAGCACAATTAATGTAAGGGAAAGCATAGGAAGAAATTATTGTTTAATGCAGTAGGGTTTAAGGGTTGTATTTGAACAGAATAGTGAAGAATTGTTACCTGAAGATAATAGCCAGTTACATAACCTGGATTTCCAGTATCAAGAACAATCTTAGAGAGGAAAAAAAAAAAACAGAAGCTATCAGTAATGCATGGTGGAAGGAATTGTAAATGGAAGTATCATAAAATAATAACCAGTTACATAACTTGGATTTCCACTATCAGGAACAATCTTAGGAAAAAAAAACAGAAGCTATCAGTAATGCACGGTGGAAGGAATTGTAAATGAAAGTGTCATAAGATGCTTTAACAGTAAGCATAGATACAAAGCACACAGTGCTAAAACAGACAGTGGTTGAGGGATTAAATACATAGTTTCAGAATCAAATGAACACTGCTTATCTTAACCCCATAAAAATGTATTCTAATTGTTAGCACCTTAACTTACAAGAAGGGGCTCCATTAACAGAATTTGTGTTGGCAGATGTAGTTGCCAGTCTCAGAGTAGTACATAAAAATGCTGCAATAGGTTTTCAGAATAAAGTGGTTCTGCATCCTGTCATAGTATGGGTTATGTATGCCATTAGCAAAACTGCTTTGTGGTCTTTTGGCCTGCATTCTAGCTTGACATTTTGGTGTTTGCTATGCTGCTAATGATATGGAACTAACCTTCTTTCTACGGTTGGAAGAGTTGTCCATGGTCACATTTAAGTTCAAAACCCAGGGCTTCAAGCTGGGTTAGGGGTCTTGTACATACCTCTCAACCTCTTAGAGCAAGAAATCTGGACAAAGCCTTAAATAAAAGTGGGACAATGGCCCAAAAATAGGGACAATTTTTAAGTATTGCTCTTACAAACTTATGAAGTTGATAGAATAACAGGTGTTGCATTAGCATGAATTTTTTCTGAAGGGTATGAAGTCTGAAACTTGATTGTATATCATTATTTTCTAACTTCAGTCTTTAATGATTTGCCACTAGTTTGCCAAAAACCACGATTTTATGAAAAATGGACCAAAAATATGAGGCAAAAACTGGACATTCTGAGAAAATCTATACAGTTGAGAGGTATGGTTGTAACATTTTGGAGTAATGACATATTTGAGATGTAAATATAGTAAAAATGCTACATTAGAAGTTCTTTGGTTTTAAAGCTTTGTTAATGCAATTATGTGATACAAATGTTAAGCAAACAATGCTGGTTCTTTAAAAGCAGCCAAATAATGTTATGTATTAGCTAAAGGAGAAATTTCTTAATGTTGCATTAATGATATATTTGGAGTGTAATCATGTCATATATTCTTGAATTAAAGCAGGGCTTTTCTAAGATATGGCAGATTTGGTACACTCTCGTGGGAGATTTCACTACCCTGTAAACATGAAGACTGGAGTTTAAGTAGAGACTGTCATTGTGCCTTATTAGAAACTGGATCTTTATGCATGTGGTGAAGAAAACCATTTATGGAAATATTCTTCTACCGATGAGAATATCTCTAGTGAGAGCTTCTACAGTGCATAAAACCAAGCAGTAGAAAGCCATATTTAAAGAACAAATAATGAGAAGAACATGTGATTTTTATTAAAAGTATATACAATAGCAGCTTTAGAACATTTATTTTTCACAGTTCTGTAAATGATAGTCATAAGCCTTAAAAAGCATCAGTCAGAAGCTTGTCTATGATGCTGTTCTTCTTTTGTTGCTGCTATTAATATTTTGGATACATGCACCTTGTGTCTAGCCAGCCCATGCATGTTTGCTGATTGAGTTTTATGAAAAAAAAAAATATATATATATATATATATATATATATATATATATATAGATATATATATATACCACATTGATAATATGCCTCCAAAGTTGAACTCTTTCTTCGGAATTTGAGAACTTATGTGGACATTGACCTACCTTTTGACCAACATGTGCCCATTGTTGTAAGAAAGTCCTTATATACTGGACAGCTTATAAACAAAGGGATTGTGTCTAGCTCTAGGGATGTCATTTACCCCCTTTACTCAGCCCTCATTAGACCGGTCATTAAATATAATGGCCCCTTTGGCATGAATCTGTCCAGACACCTGCAACAACTGGAATGCCCACAGAGATACCCTACTAAAATGATACAGGGCCTGAATAGCATGTCGTACATGGATCGACTCAAAGCCCTGTCACTATACTCAGTATCCTATTGACTACTTTGAGGTGACCTGTGTCTGGCATACAAGGCATCATCCGACCAATTACTAAAGGATTTACTGCATATCAGAAAGTCAAAAGGCATCAGAATTACTTGGTCTTAGGATAACAATTCTTCTGCAACATTCACAGAATGGTTTGGTGGGACAGGTATATCTTGCAGAGGATACCACTGCTGTGGAAAATACTCTCCAGTCACGTAAAACAAAGATGATCCTATTCATATTTGAGCAAAACTTAGATATATGGATGGGAAACAGAACATTTTCTTTAGTACTGCCCTCTGTACTGTTAATGGACAGAAGTAGCTCCTAAATGCTTTATCCCATGCATGGGTCCCTTAACACTATCTAAGCAGAAAAAGGGAAATTGGATAGGCTTAAAATGGCATCCAAGGGCAGTTTGTGTATAACTTCCTATGAAACTTTAAGGGGTATGAATGTCCTACTTTATAGAACTAGGCCTAAAAAAGGGGACCATCTGACTGCACCATAACTATTTTCTGTGTGTAAGCCAGATGTTGCCAGATGTTACCAGATTCAAATCTGTACCTACAACACTAGGCTCTCTACAGACATCTGTACTGGTTGTGTGTGCCACAAAAGATAGCAACAGAGGCTGTCATAAATAACTGAAATCAATGTGTGAAGTAAAAAAGGAGTTATGATTACAAAATGAAGATTCTGATTTTGTCAGAATGATGAAAAGGAGCTAGGCATATTACTGTCCACACAACAGTGAGCAGTACAATATTAATTCTTCCTTGCCAAAGAAGCTGTTTCCGTCATATAATAACCACATTCTATCTGTGTAGGTATGTTATACAAGGCAGTACTCAATGCACATGCCACAGGAGCACTCACAGTACGGCATGCCCATAATAACTGCTTCACTGCCATGCAATCATAGCATGTGATTATACATCATTGTCCAATATAAAAAGGCTTACAAATATCTAAACACAATTGTTTTTGAGTAACATCAGTACATTCATATAATGTTGCCTTTTTCTGGAGTTGAACACCAAGCTACGTAAGTCAACTGAATAATGGCAAGTGGAGGAACCACAGTGGAAATCTCAACACGTGTGACACTCCCCTATGCTATGGTTTTACATCATATGATTGTATCACAAACAATCTCTTTGAGATAAAAGGGATGGTGGAGCCACTCCCACTGTAAATCTATACATTATAGCTGTGGTGGATGCCATTCATGCATTATATTATAATGCCGCACAAAGCAAACAGTCAGTGAATGTAGGCTTTGAACCCCTAAGCATTTGACAACAGAATATACATGATATTGTAGAGAATGCATGTGCCACAGTAGAAGGGCCACTAAAATTGTGAGATATGTCAGTATTTCAGGCATTACATCATGTTATTGTTCCAAGAGATATGTGTACCTGTAACTGCTGTAGTAAGGCAGCAACACAGAAAATATTGTCTCATTAACTCATGCCAGAGCTGAAAGCTTACTACAGACATCATGTGAGGAAAAGATAATCACGTTATTATTACCCTGAATAAAGCATTGCTATGCGAGAAATTATCACTGCTTTTGGTAAGAGGAATCAAGCCCCAGGATTCAGCAAGCTCTACACGATGTGCAGGAATATTGCAAGAGATGCTGCATGCAATATGGCTGAGGAGCAATCCAGGAATGAGCTCCCGGGACGTGCACAAGCGCTCCGGCACTATTCTTGATTGGAAACAGCTACTGTATGCTAATTACCCCATTTGCAGATGAAAACCATGCAAATGAGGTGAATTAATGATCCAGGAAGCATGCAAGCGTCTGTGCAGGAATAGTGTAACTTGCAAAAATGTATTCGGTTACTAACCGAATACATTTCTGCAAATTACAAAATGGAGGCATGACAACTCAAAAAAAGCATGTATTCAATGTAGTAGGCATGGTAATGACCAAATACATGGCCATTGGCCCAGTAAATAGTTGCAAAATTTTAAAAAATAACTTTTATTTTTTTTGGCTGATTTTGTCCGTTTAAGCATAGGGCAGTGGTGCTCAAACAGGATTGGCCCAAAAATAAAAAAAAGCTGGAAATAAGCTTTTAAACCAAAATCAGCATTCTATCATAAGAGTCAAAGGCATGCAGAAAACAACAATAGCATTGAATAGTGGTTGCTAAGGGGGAAGGCTGAGTGTTAGTCTTGTAACCATGCATTAGCAGTCAGTTTTATGCAAATGAAGGGATTGATACTGAATCACAGATTTCCCCTCAGTGTTAGCTAGCACCCAACCGTGTAAGTGCAGTAACACCATGGTGCAAGCCTAAGAGGTAGCTGACTTCATAAGGGTGTATGTCATGCATGCTGTAAGGTTATTGGAGTTCTGTGTCCCATGTTTGCCCTTAGGGGGTGTGTCTGAGGCTGCCTAGCACTGTTTACATTGCCTAAACGGGTGTGCATGCCGCACACTGGGTTTTAAACTAAAAACAGGAAATAGCAGCTCTGTTCACATCTGAGCACTGGGTATGTGCGGTGTTGCCTCAGGGCTTAAACAGGAAGGCACTGAGAATGGAAAACAGCAGTAGGAAGGGAATCAAGGAGAACTAGCATAGCTGGCAGATGAAATGTATCAAAATCAGCCAATTACAGAGGCAGCAGGCCAGCCCAGCACACTACTATAAACTATGCAAACACCTTTCACTCTGGTTTTTCCCACAAACTCTACACCAACAGTGTACACAGACGGGGAAATTTTACCTGACAAAACTAACAAAATGATAGGGGCTGCTGTCACTCTCATACATCAATATGTGGAAGAGGCTGAGGGTGGTGAGGATGAGAATGCTAATGACCAACCCACAGTGAGGAGAAGGAGAAGAGTGTACAGACCCAAGGTAACCTACCAGGGTCTACATGAGCTGGAGACAGTAGAGCACTATAGGGTGGACAGGGACTTCCTACAGCAAATTGTTGAGCTGTGCCAGCCACGCCACACACACAGAACCAACAGAGGGGAACCCATCCCAGTGGATACCAAGGTATGTGGTGGCTTAAGAATACTAGCCATAGGTACCTTCCAAAGGCTAACTGGGGATATCATGGGGATCTCACAGGCATCAGCATCCAGGGTACTCTCCCATTTCCTGGATGCCCTGTCAGCACATGACAGTGATTACATATATTTCCTCAACACCCACGAGGCGTTGACCAGCAATATGCATCTCTTCCACCAAATAGCAGAATACCCTGATGTAGTGGGTGCAATAGACTGCATGCACATTCACATCAAAGCACCACCTGGTGAGCAGGGTAGGATCTACATAAACCGCAAAGGCTTCCCCTCCATCAACTGCCAGGTCGTGTGTGATTCCCAGGGAATTATAATAAATGTGTGCTGGCAGCCCTGGAAGCTGTCATGACTACCACATCTGGCATATGACACAGCTGTACCAGAGATTTGCCAGTGGGGACATCCATATGGCCACCTAGTGGGGGATGCTGGCTATGCACTAGAGCCGTGGCTGATGACACCCATCAGAAATGCGCACAAACCTGAACAAGAACTGCATAATGGGATGCTTAAGTTATGGTTCCAGGGCCTGGACATATCCGGTGGAGCCTTGCAGTACTCTCCAGCTACATGTACCCAAATTTTCATTGTATGCGCCATACTACACAATATGATCCTATGGAAACAGCTGTAGCAAGAACAGCATGGGGCAGAGCCACACAGCCCCCCACCATTGCCAAGGCCAGCAAAGGCACAGAGTTACTTGGAGGAGGAACAACCTGAGCCTGCACATGTTGGCAGAAGGAGGTATGCCCAGTATGCCCAGGTATTGGCAAAGAGGCAATGCATAGCACATACATTGACACAGTAGGAACCCAGGGAATGACACCTCTTTCTGACTTGCACATACAGTAAAAAGGGATGCCAAACATGACACTACCTGTGCTTTACCATGTGTAGGGAGTGTACTATGTGCATCTGACATAGTCAGCCCTCCAGCGCCATCCTCATTACTGGCACAGCCACAAGTAACTCACTCTTCCTATCAATTGCTGAAAGGAGTAGTATGTTCTGCTAGTCGTAACTATTGTATGGATGTGAGCATGCAAGGAAATCAGGCGGCTGAATGTGATGGCAGGAGATAGTGGACACCTATATGGGCAGCATGGAATCCATAACAAATACTGGTGTCAATAAAGTAGGCAGTACGAGACAAGGTGACAAATCCCACTGCAGTGCATGGGGTGGCCAAAATGTGTGTCCATAGGACGCACACATGCATGTCAATGAGGTTCACATACCCAACAGCCTCAGCCAGCAGGACAGGTGTAGATGACCATAGGGAAAGGCTGTGCTAAAGCCTCCAATTAATGGCAATGGATAACAGCCCCCCTCCAGTCCTACACAGACAGACTACAACAGGTCAGGCAGTTGTATGTTAGTTCTGCTGGGTATGAAGTCTGAAACTGAAATGTAGGTCAATAAAACCTAAGATCTGTACTCTACTGATATGCCTCTAGTCTGTATGATAGGTCAGAATACAAAACAAAATGGAAGCCAACAGAGTACTTGAAATACTTGTACAGTCATAGCAAATGTTTACAGTTGTCAGGTGTGCCCGTCCCCCAATGCTATATAGAAATGCAGTAACATGTACAAGTGGGGTTAATACCAGTGCAGCACAAATTACCTGAGCTGGCCCAATTTACAGGATAAATTGTTGCATGTGTACAATATGCAGGGCTCTGTATGGAGAGACGCCACTAACTCCACTGAATACCTGTATCAAGCTGTCAATGTAGGTGCAAGCACAACTTCAGTTCCATAGCCAGGACTCACCAAATGATGTCAGGAATGCTACATCAGAAGATAACAATCTGTACACACAACATGCCTCAGAGACCTCAAGTACACTTCCACATGTCAAAGAACATGCATGTGGGACATGTGCACAACCCAGACACTGTCCATGTTATGGAATATAGCTCACATAATGGGAAGCAGTGCACATCACTGGCCACCCACAATAGTAACCCAGATGAGTGGATGGTGAATACAATACCCACCTGTGGGGACCACTCCAGGGGCTACACCCATGAGCCATACTGGAGACCATTGTCATGTGGCCTGATGCCAAGGTATTCCCTTTGCCTAGCTTTGTACAGCTGTCAGGCCCATCCACCTACTACACACCTGTGAAGCAATGAACCTATGCATCTCAGCACTGGTACGTGTGTGTGTGTGTGTGTGTGTGTGTGTGTGTGTGTGTGTGTGTGTGTGTGTTTGCTTGCATGCATGTACATGCATCTGTGTGTGTGTGTGTGTGTGTGTGTGTGTGTGTGTGTGTGTGTGTGTGTGTGTGTGTGTGTGTGTGTGTGTGGAGATTAATCATTTTTAAGCCATTCACAATCACTACACCTCCCATTGGCCTCCTTTAGTATGCCTGCTGATGTCATTCACCTTGACATAACTCTTTGGCCATGTATCAGCCATATAAGCTTTGTGGTGCTTGTGATAACTGCATAATGCTGTAGTGTAAAAAAATAGTTAGATAGGGGTTCTAATCTTGATTCTGCCAACTGTGATTATGTGTGTGTATCTCTGACATAGTGTGTGTCTCCACTGACACCTGCTTTTGTAGACATTTACATGTACTACACTTCCCTTACTATTTATTTGGCACTGTTGCTGATGTCACTCAACTTCAAAGATACTTTTGGACAAGTCTCCAACATGTAAGCTCCATGGTGCGTGCAATAACTGCATAACACTGTAATAGCAATACACAGTCAGGTACGGGTATAAAACTCAGTACTGGTAAGTGTGTGTTTGTGCGTGTGTCATCAGTATCCTGTGTGGGTGTTGGGTTGAGTGTGTACTGGCAGGATCCATTGCAGTGTGGGTTTTGCTACATCATTATATTGAGGACCTATATGTCCCATTGTCCATATTACAAGGCTAACAGTTTTCAGACAATCCTCAGCCATAAATGCGTACAGCCATGTGCAATTACTATGTGACATTATGGAGTAATAAACAATATAGGCAACTGTTATAATACCCAGATACCACTCTCTACCCATGGATCTTATACAAACACACTTGGATCTTGTTCTCTAACACCCTTCCTTTCTTACTTTGTCTCTGACTCTGTCTCTCCCCCCCCCCCCACCCTCTCTGGTGGATGTGGAAAAGTACATCTGTTTTGTATAGGCAGAAGCTTGAGTTTTGTAAGTAATGTGCATGATCAGCTGATGGCCTGTGCATGAATTGCAGTCCCCCACTTGCTAACTGCATGTGGAACAGCTGTGGTATCATTCCTATAGCCAATTGCAAGGAAACACAGTCCTATAACTAAGCATTTCATGTGGGTGTTGACTCTTCTCCTTCACTGTGAGCAGGACTTCATGTGGGTGTTTGACAAACAACAGCACAGAGGGTAGTTGAAAATCACTCTTACAGCATACACTGTGGAGACAGGCCAACAAACAGAAGGGGGATGTTCCAGACATGGGGACAGAATGTTAGTATTGCTGTTCTGCATTTGAAGTAATGTTGGTTTAATAGGGTTTGTTTGGATATGGCTGTTCTATGTGATTTAAAGTCTGGCATGACAGTGTTATGTGGTTGAGGAAACTCCCACCTGTAGGGCTATCTGCAGACTGTCCAGAGTTTGGAGTCTTATATGTGCTGAGTTACTCACACATTTCTTATCTTTATATATGCAGTAGCATACGCTGATGATTGCAGTCAGTACATGGTGACATCCATGTGAGTTACTGACTTCATATCCCTCAGAAGAGATATGTCACAACAAACCCTGTTACACCAGGACATTTCTCAGATTATCACAGCAATATGTCAATACTGATGCTGTTTTTATGTCTCTGTCCCCAGGTCTGTCACCCTTTGTCCATATGTCATGCAGTAAGAGGTGCATAAGTACAGTGCATCATTATTTACTGAAATCATACCTGGCCGTCGGCCTCTAGTTTGCACAGTGCTTTGTGACATGCCTAGCAGCTCAGTGTATTTACCTAGTGTGATTTTATGTCCTGATATTGGTCAGATGAACTGTTGCCTGGCCACCATAACCATTGTGTATGTCTGAAAAAGCAGTGGGCTGGTGTAAAGAACCATGTCACAAAGTAGTGTGAAGTATGTGGGCTTGGGACCTCTGCTCCTCCAGTTAATATGTTTTAGGACAGACAGGAGTGTGTGAATGCTAGACAGGTTATGTATAGTAGGCCTCATATTTGATGACAAAACCTAGACATTCTGTTGTAGTGTGTACAGTAGTGAGGTCTGCGGACTTATGGTGATTGTTGACAGAGTGTGTATTGTGAATATGTTACTTGGCCTGTGTACAGACTGTGGTAGATGTCATTGTCCTTGATCCTGTTCTAGCTGATGTTGCATGCTGCTCCATTTTATGGTACCCTATCAGCTTACATGTTTGTAGGGCCAGACTGACACATGTCCCATACCACAGTCAGGCATCAAACTACACTGTGCATTGGCCCAGTACATGTAGGGTTACTGTGTAAGTGGCTCATATGAGGGTGGTGTTGTTCACACAGTACATATACTGTAATATTACTTAGGCTTACCATAATGTGACTGTGACTGTGTTCAGATTGGTTGTGGGTATGCACTTTCACACTGGTGTCTGTTACTCTGTACTGTTATATGTCTGTAGTGCCTGGTATATTTGCAAGTACATGTATATTCCCCCATAGGAAACTTGGGTCATTGTTGTGGCAGTCTGCCTCTAGTTTGCACAGTGCTTTGTGACATGCCTAGCAGCTCAGTGTATTTACCTAGTGTGATGTTATGTCCTGATATTTGTCAGATGAACTGTTGCCTGGCCACCATAACCGTTGTGTATGTCTGAAAAAGCAGTGGGATGGTGTAAAGAGGTATGTCACAAAGTAGTGTGGAGTATGTGGGCTTGGGACCTCTGCTCCTCCAGTTAATATGTTTTAGGACAGACAGGAGTGTATGAATGCATCAACTATGTGAGCTTATCTATTCCAGTATTTTTGTGATATCCCCATTTACATGGCTATAAACATCCACTTTGTCAGGCTTGGTCCACACATCTTGTACTAAGGAGTTCTGTGTACACCTCTGCACTGACCAGATTGTGTCAGACTGTCCATGTTTATTGGTCATATCCCTGCTGTATTCCACACGATCATTACTGTGATTTGTGTGGTATTTCACTATCATGATCTTATGCTGTCTGTCAGTATCTGATGGTGTACATGTCAGCATCAGAAGTGACTTCCCACACAAAATGTCTGTTAACACAACCCCTGTTACTGTAGCAACATTCCAAATGTATACCTGCAATACTTACATGACATCCCCTCGCACTAAGAGGTTGTGACTATTGGTTCTGAGGTATGACTCCAGTACAGTGTTATGTTCATATGTTTTATATATATATATATATATATATATATATATATATATATATATATATATATATATAGATATAGATATATATATATATATATATATATATATGTGTGTGTGTGTGTGTGTGTGTGTATACATATATATGTATATATATATATATATATATATATATATATATATATATATATATATATATATATACTGTGGTGGTGCTGTGGTAGCGTTGTCACCTCACAGTAAGATGTTGTCCTATTTGATTCTCAGCTAAAGCGTCTTCTGTGTAGGAGACATGCATGGGGCGTTGTACGTCAGGGCTGGCAACTCAGTACGTAAAACTCTACTGCCAATCATTAGTGGACCGGAGTTCCACTGTGGCAACCCCTAACTGGGAAAAGCCGAAAGATATAACATATATATATATATATATATATATATATATATATAAATCGATATACAGATCTATAGAAATATGGATATAAATATATATGTGTATGTACATGTATACATATATTTACATATGCACATATCCATATCCATATCCTTATGTGTAGACATGAATGTTGTTTACCTTCCCAGATGTATCACACCATATTTATCTGATATGTGTATATTTAGATATAACAACATACTTGATTCAACACTAATATCACTAACAAGTACTACACTATTCTAGAAGTCAAAGCAGTTGTTCAATACTATTCCATATGTGCACTGACAGATATATTGGAAAAAAACAACAACCATCTTCACAGCTATGATGGCTTAATGGTTAATTGCTGTGACTATAGTGTACAAAGTCCTGGGTTCAGGGGCTGTTTATTTTGTTGCTAGGCAAAAGAAGGACTGTTGGATACATAGTGGTTAAGTCAGTTTTGAGCAGCTTTATGTGGGTTTGTGCAGGCTTGCTTGACGGTAAGCATTGTTAATGTACAGTTAAATGAATAGGCACTTGCACCATGTAGGCTTTGCTTACCAGTGCACAAATCAGCTTGGCATTTGCATTTAAGCAATGGTTACATAGCTTAGCCTTGGTAACCAGTGATCGCATTCCAGTCTGATAAAATAGCAGGGAAATGACATCCTTAATAAGTGTATTTAATTACATGTACATAACATGCTTCTATGTGCTGTCATTACAGTAGCAAGGGGTGTGACTATACTGTCTGGAACACCTGAGTATATATGTATTTTCCTTTTGTACATGTTTCATAAATGGGTAGCATTCCAGGTTATATGCAGTCACACTTGCATGTATTGTATCATTATGTTACTACTGTTAACAGTGCTTTCCCAAGTAAGAATAGATTGCAGATTGTAGTACTGGAACCATACACCCCTACATGCAAAGCTGGATTCTGAGTACTGACTATCATGTTCTTGGTGTGTAAGCTCTGTGTTATTAAGTACTTGCTACTGGATATCGATCTGATATGTGGATATTAACTGTAGACTACTATGTGTATAGGACATGACATTGAAGGCTGCTGTCATGTAGTAATGGCATACCTATCAGTGTCAAACATCTATCTGTCAAAACATTAATCCTAATGCATAATCTGTTGGCTAACTGATTTATGTCTGTCCTCTGTACAGATGTGCAGATGTCAGGTATCCATCTGGGCTGCTCACAAGCAATCTATGCTTGACTGACACTGATCTGTCTGCCCAGCTGTGTTATGAATGCCGCAGCCAGGAAACCCCATCCTGTATGCACCACATGCCATAGATACCTCAACTAGACTATCAGAGTCAACAGAACATGCTTGGGTACAGGTCTCTAACCCAGACATTGGCCATGTTATGTAATATATGTTGCATACATGTCAGTTGGAGCACCTCAATGGCTTCTGCAAGAGACAACCAGTTGATTGGATGTTGCATTTAACAGTTACCCGGAGAATCACTCAAGTGGCATCAGTTGATAGATGGCCTCCTGACAAATGTCAGGTGGCATGATACCACTGTGCCCACATCCCCTACTCTTCTCATCTCTCCATGGACAATATCCTGGTGCACACCTAGGAACACCTGCACCTATGGACCCCAGTACTGACAAATGTGTCAATGCACATTGCTGAGAATAACAGTGTCTCTGTGTTTGTAAACCTGCAGTTGATAATACCCTTAGGACCTTCTCACACACTACACCCCCAATGCCATAGTTAGAAATGTCTGCTGCTGTAATGCACATGAAATGTACCTTGTCACACTCTTCAGCTTATGGGATACCTGGAGCTTGCAGTACCAGCACAACACTGTTGTATAAATGGCTAGACAGGCATGGGTTACCCTTTCAGTCCTGGCAAGTGTGTATATGTGTGCAAGTGTGTATATGTGTAGGATACAGCATTCTGAGGGCACATTCTCCAAATACAATACACCTTGCCATATAGTATAAGGCATAGTGATGCTGCTGACATTATGAGAGCCATGACAAACCATCACCCTACTATCCCTGTAGCATGTGCAATAAATGCACTTCCCTGTAGTAGCACTAATGAGATATACAAGGGGTTGTATTGCAGTCCTGGTTAATGTGTGATTGTGGGTATGTCAGAGTATTATCATGGGTTTCAGTGAGTAAAATATCCAATGTGGGGTGTGGGTGCTAGGTATACTGTCTTTACACCATGGTACGCCCAGTACATGTCCCAAGGTCCACTGTATGAGGACCACTGTCACCATAAACCATACAGATAACAGTACACTATCCAGCCCAATGATGCATGTGCTGTATGCAAATTATTTGTAACAAAATGGACTCACTGACAAGGTAGTTAGCACTGATAAATCCAGGTCTCTCAGATGTGTCTATGACTATGTGTTTATCAATGTATGTATATGACAGTATAGCATACTATGTATTGTCCATTAACAACCAGTACATCCCCCATTACCATACTATACAAGGCCTGGTGATGGTCCTCACTTAACAAGAGACTCGGGACATACCTGATATTGCTAATATCCTGGAAGATAGGTTCAGTGCTAACTCCTGCCCCCCACCCCCTAAAGGACCCATCTCTATACCGGAAGAATGCAACGTTCCTGTAATCATGGCTGCACAGATAAAAACAACACTCTCTAAAGTAAAGAACGCAGCATCCATGGGACCTGACAACATCCCAGGCTGCATTTTTCATGAAATACAGAATGAACTGGCACCCCACCTAAGCATCATGTTCAGTCATAGCCTCACCTCAGGCTTTGTGCCCACTGAATGGCGCACAACAAGGGTTATCCCACTCCACAAAGGGGGAGCCACCACAGACCCCAGGAACTACTGCAACATTAGCCTAACAAGCCTGGTCTGCAAGGCCATGGAACATGTCATCATGGAACTTATAAACAAAGACATTGGTAATCTCCAAACTCTGGATCCACCCAGTTTGGGTTTGTAAAAGGCAGATCATGTCTCCTAAACCTGATTGACTTCCTTGAAGCAGACACCAAAGCTGTAGACGAGGGTAAGGTGGTTCACAGCCTACCTAGATCTTGCCAAGGCTTGTGATACCATTCCTCACTCGGGAATTATAGATAAACGCACTAAACTAGGTATAAATCCCTTTGTCACAAGATGGGTTGCCAACTGGCTCACTGACAGAACCCACACTGTGAAAGTAGCAGACTCCAAATCCGGCTTCAGACCAGTGACAAGTAGAGTACCACAGGGTTCAGTCCTGGGTCCTCTCCTGTTTGCTATCTACTTTTTTGAAGTACAGGCTAACACAGAAAGTCTTCGGATAATGAAGTTCACAGATGACTGCAAACTAGGAGCCATAATTGAAACTCCTAATTATGTGGACTTCCTACAAAATGGCCTCACTGAGACAGATGCATGGTGTCAAAGCCATGGCCTCAAGCTCAATGCCAAAAAGTGCATTGTCATCCCCTTTGGTAAAAACTCTGTACATATGAGCTATCACATAGGTGGTAGTCTATTTAACACCAAAAGTGTGATAAGAGACCTTTTGACACAGTTGGACAGTAGTCTCTCCTTTGATAATCACATCAACACAGTAGTCAGGAAATCCTTATATGTGGCACACCTCATCACAAAAGGTTTCTCATTCAGGAAAAAAGAGGTCATTGTTCCCCGCTACTCATCACTCATTAGACCCATTATAGAGTACGATGCCCCTTTTGGTATGTACCTCACAAGACATCTACAACAAGTGCTGGTTTGTTCTTTATAAAATAAAGGATGAGTTCTTTTGGCATCTTTTGACTGTGAACGCCTTTACAAGGTTGGTGGTGATATTTTCCTTCAGTCAAGAGGATTTCCCGGCTGTAAACTAGCAGCAGTGAACTTGGGTTGTTTTTCAAAGCTCGTATAGGCCAACTGTGCCTTCCAACTAGAATGAAGGGTTTTATCAGTTGTAAATGACAAATATTATATTTGGATGGATTTAGTGTTCGGTCGGCCACATAGGCCGGTGGGCGCCATTCTTTCAGTCGGGACAGACTTGCTGTGAGATATATTGCCTTGAATCAATCTTGGCATTTCAGTTTTGGATCATTTTTGGGGACTTTGGCATTTTTTGACTGTGGATGCCTTTACAAGGTTGCTGGTGATATTTCCTTTCAGTTAAGAGGGTTCCTCAGCTGTATACCAACAACGGTGAACTTGGGCTATTTTTAAATCTCGTATAGGAGAATGGTGCCTTCTGACTTGAATGAAGGGTTTCAGCAGTTATAAATGACAAATATTATATTTGGCTGGATTTAGTGTTTGTTCGGCCACATAGGTCGGTTGGCACCATTTTTTTCAACCGGGATGAACTTACTGGGAGATATATTGCCTTAAATCAGCTCTGGCATTTCAGTTTTGGATTATTTGTTATATTAATTCTTGGGGACTTTTGGCTTAAGAACTCTTTTTTCTTCTAGTGGTGGAGTGACATTCGTTTTTGCTAGAAGCCCTATATGGACTTGGGTTGTAAAATAAACACTTGGCGCATTTATTGGATCTGCATTTCATTTTGGTGACTGTAACAAATTTGATAGGGATTTGCATAATAACTTTTGCATTGTATATCATCTGATTTGTTGGTCGAAGGCTCTTGTTTAGGGTCACCATATGCAATAATTGCAAACAAGTCTTTGTGAGTTTGAGACTTCTGTCACTTGGGACAAATATCTAAGATTCATATTATAACATTTGGAACATACTACAGTTTATAACATCTGCTCACCATTTTAATCAATGGGTCAACTATTGTCTTCTGACTTTTTGTTTTGAATGTGCCTGATTTATTATGTCAAGTGTATTTTTACTTTGATATAAGAATCTTAGTTGCTGGATGCTTTTTAACACTTGATCATTTATAACTACAGTGACCAATCTTTGGTGTTATCCTAGTTGACTTTTATTTATCATATTTTTGGTGGGATCATATTGTTGAATAATAGCTGTGGGACTTTGGGGTTATTGGTTGACACTAGGTATTTCACCCCTACACCATGATATCACCATCTCAATCCTCACACACTCAACTCCTACTATATATCATTTGCATCACTTCCCTCACTCTGCTAACCACCATTACCAGTTACCAAACACCACTTACCTACACACTATTCATTCCTTACAAAGGAACATCCCCCAATACTCCAAACCCCATACCATATTTACAACTAACCCCATACAACTATCACACCACCATAATCCACCACCTCAGACACAAGCGATGCCCATCAAATAGCCAATCACACACCACTCTTAATTACACAAAACTCATCAACAAACTAGTCAAACTTGATGTACACCTGAAAGCAGCACTAGTATGCTGCGGTGATATATACACCAACCCAGGTCCACTCACTCCAGATAGACCAATCCCAGACCTAAATACAACCTTACTCCAAAGGCCCACATACTCACTCCTCATCATAAATCTAAATATCAGAAGCATCTTAAATAAGGTTCATGACCTCCATGCCTTAATCTCCTTTTACCATCCAGATATTGTCATTCTGACAGAGACTTGGCTTAAGCCCCTAATTCAAGATAATGAAATCACAGCACCAGGTTACAATATAATCAGAAATGACAAAGTAGGAAAAAGGGATGGAGGAGTAGCAATACTATATAAAACTCACCTTATCTTAAAAAAACTAGACATAACAACCCCGGACTTAGATAAGACTGAACTCATCCTCACTAAACTGAAATGTAACCCACATAAACACATCAACATTATAGGATGCTACATCCTCCCAGGGAACAATATTACCATCACAGAAAAACTACTAGAATGGATAACCAACACCCTTCCCCAAGAAAACATCCTATTAGGCGACCTTAATATTGATTGGGACAACTGCTCCAGTCTAAACCCTATCTCTCATATCAGCCTAAATGGACTAACCCAACTAATAACTTCCCCCACCAGAACAGACAAAAGAACCAAACATCAATCTATACTAGACTGGATACTAGTATCTCATCCTTCCCACATATCCCACGCTGGCTGCCTGCCAGACACCCTAAGCGACCACCTACCTACATTTCTAATAAGAAGCAAAACTCCCCAACTGACCCAAGAAACTGTCAGGGAATGTAGGAATAGAAAAAACTTCAACCAACTCAACTTCAATAATGACCTAAAACTATGTAACTGGACCCCCTATAAACTTTGGACCTTGATGAAGCAGTACTATACTTCAATACTACTTTCATTAGCATACTTAACCACCATGTCCCTCCTAGAACTGCAAGAATCAGAACTAAACATGCACCTTGGCTAACTTTAAATACTAAAACATTACTCCGAGATATGAACAAAGCATGAATAAACTATCATAAAAGCAAATCCCAAATAGACAAACAATCAGCTACGTAACAAAGTCAAACAACTTATTAAAATAGACAAAATCTCCTACTACCAAAATATGCAGAATAAATATATTAGCAACCCAAAAAGTTCTGGGCTGCTGTTAACACTGTACTACAACCAGGGAAAACAACCACCCCCACCACCAAAATAGTGAACAACCATGACAACATCCCCACTCAGCTCAACAAATTCTTCACAGAAACTATTCAAAACCTAGCCAACAACCAACTAAGCACCAACAACCCATCCCCAACTAAAACACCCTCTTCACCCAAAACAAATTTCAGTTGCCCCATCTTCGCCTTCAACCCAGTGCCAACCAAAATCATACAAAAATTACTCCTAAAACTTAGGCCAGCCTCTACAGCTGCCGATAATATACCTTCCAAATATCTGCAACTAGCAGCTGAAGCAATAGCCTACCCTGTCTCCATATTAATAAACAGATCTATCTCAGAGTGCAAAGTACCCCATCTTTAGAAAATATCACATATTACACCACTGCACAAAGGGGGTACCTCTGTAGAACTTAGTAACTATCAACCCATAGCTATACTATCCCCCCTATCAAAACTTCTAGAGAAGGTTGTCCACATGCAATTGATGAAGTACCTCTTAGAAAACAAATTAGTATCCACTCAGCAACATGGTTTCAGACCCTTCCATAGCACCACCACTGCACTTACATCATTCACTAATACTGTCAATAACCACAGAAACAATGGACTGCTAGTATCTGCAACTCTCTTAGACTTATCTAAAGCCTTTGACATGGTCAACCTTGAAAAACTGCTTCATATGCTAACCACCCTAAATCTCAGCTTCTCTACAATTTCTTTGGTTTAAGAGCTACCTAGATGGTAGGCAACAAGATGTAAAATGGCAAAATCAGCTCTCTCTCTTACTTCCTGTCTCCCTAGGGTTACCCCAAGGCTCCATCCTGGGTCCTTGACTCTTCACCCTATTTACAAATCGTCTACCATCCACCATACCCAAAGCCTCAATAGTCCAATATGCAGATGATACCACCATTATCTGTGCAGCCAACTCCCTTGATCACTTCCTCTCCCTAATACAAGAATGCTTTTCCCTGGCAGAAACATGGATCACTAAAGAAAACCTCATTCTAAGCCCAACCAAAACTAAATTACTCCTCTTCAGCCCTCACAGATCTCCACCCTCCTCATCAAACTTTTCAATCTCCTCTCATAAAACCACCATCACACCCAGCAGTCACGCCAACCTGCTAGGCCTCGAAATTGACAATAGCCTTAAATTTGACATTCATATGTCCCAGACCATAAAAAGAGTCCACAGAAAAATGGGCCTACTCCATCGCAACAAACAGTTTCTCACCAGTCATTCTAAGGTTATCATAGCCAGGACACACCTCCTATCAACCCTACTTAATGCCTCCCCTGTGCTTACCAGTCTCCGAAAAACTGAGCTCAACAAACTAGATAGCTGCTACAATAAAATAGCCAGATTCGCTACAGGATCACCTTCTAGAACCCACCATTGTGAAAGCCTAAAAAAACTCAACTGGCTAGAACTCCCCCTGACCCTTCAAGTCAACCAACTAGCACTTGCTCACAAAGTACTACATCATCCAGGTAACACACCAGACATACAGCACCTACTCCAGCCTTACACAGCTACCAGATCCCTGAGATCAAGTACCCAACACCTCCTTAAGGTAACAAACTTTAAAAATGAGGCAAGTAGATCTGTTTATAGCCACTTCATCTCTAAAATCTGGAACTCCCTTCCAGCACACGTAATAAATAACAACTCCACCACCCAATTCAAAAAACTACTCTAAACACACTTCCTGAATCACAGATTATGTACCTGTACTACCCCTGGATAGTAACTCATATGTCTCTGTTTCTAGCAACTACAGTAACAGATTATCTACTGCTTTTGTAATGTCTGCCTGGGGTAATAGTATCATTGAACACTGTAAAGAAACCTAAAGGACATAGCATGTCTCTCATGTGTAGAAATGAGTTATGAAGGTATCTACTCTATCTTCCTGCTATACTTGTTGTTAAACACCTCTATAACATGTATATATTAATGTAGCCTGTGAATGTTGGCAAATGCATTCTTTGGTTAACTCACTATCTTATATGTACCATACTTCTACATGAAGTATAAAGATTGCATACTCTATATATTGTTTATTGAACCTTTTGGTTAACATGTCTTTCTCTTGTTAATGATTTTACTGCTCTGGAGCTTTTCTCCCCGGGCCTCCACTGAAAATGGACATATATCCTGTTGAACTCTCCCAGATAACAAATGCAAAATAAAATAAAATTAATAAATTGGAAAGGCCACAGAAATACCTTACAAAGAGGATTACCAGCCTCAAACAGATGCCCTACGCAGACCGTCTCAAAAAACTCCAACTTTACTCCATCGCATATCGCCTACTCAAAGGCGATCTCTGCCTAACATACAAAGCTATGTCAAACCCAGAGCTGTTGGACATGCTCCACTTAAAGTAATCCCAATCCCTCAGAGCTACATGCTCTAGGGACCTAAACCTTGTCATCACAATAAACAGAACATGCTGGAGGGATAGGTTCCTGTCGCAGAGACTTCCCATACTCTGGAACAAACTACCTATCTATATCAAACAAAGCTCCTCATTAGAACTCTTCAAGAAAAATCTTGATGATTGGATGGGAAATAGGAAATTCACCCCGGGGATCACCTCTGTGGCTCTGCTCAACAGGGGAACAGGAAAATAATTTTCTTGGGTGGTGAAAGCCAGGGTAACTTTTTGGCTAGGCCTGTATAGGCCCTAGGGCCAATAGCCTAGTACCTACCTATGAACCTATGAACCTCATCCTAAAAGCTGTGTGGTATGTGCAATTAAGGCCAAACACATTAGTAGCAATAAGTACCTAGGTAGGGATTCTACTCTCAGTGTTGCTAAGTAAGTGTGTGTGTATGTTAAGGGATCTACTGCAGTTTGCAGAATATACATGACCCAGAAGGTCATCTGTTCAAGAACTGACTGGCAAATGCTAAAATTTCAAAGGAATCATGTCATGGAAATTCATTCCATCAAAACTAGTAGTAGATGTGTAAATGCCCTCTTCCCCACTGTATAGCTGTACAGCGATACTGGAGTTGGTATATATAGTTGAGTGTCGATGTTGTGGACACAGCCACCCACATTGGGGTTACTGTTGTGTGTATTCCCATGCTTAGTCTGCTGTAATACTGTAAAGTGTATGTTAACAGGTTAGGTAGTCATCACTCACACTATGTGCAGCTCTACACCACCCCACACCCTCCAAAGTGTAGGGCTGTGCCAGCAAACCAGCACACTTGTTTACCAATGCCAGGATTGCACTACATTTGGGAAGCGGACATATACCCTGCCAGTACCATCACTGATGACATTAAAGTAGCAGACTGATTATTTACTGATGTGATGTTTTGCCTATTATGTCTTTGTGGAATTACATAGGCTAACATGGGTTCACTGCAAAATTAAGTACATCCATGTATACAGTATTCTCTTTGTATTGCATCAACACCAAAGCTTCTGTGTGTGTGAGTGTGTGTATTATACACAGACATGTAGTGTGTGCCACCCAGTACACTTACCTTTGCCCACTGTAGAAGGGCTGCTGACATAAGCCACCATGCACTCACCTGTATACACGCCTCAGACCTATCATCCATGTGGCACATACAGTAACTCTTATACAGACCTGTTACTTGGGTTCAGCTGTACCCAGGATATGGCACAGTCAATGTGTCACCACAGTGCCATACCCCTTGTAAGAAACAACAGCAAACCAACATCCTGCTGACACATAGACACCTACAACACAAACTGAATGCATTATGTGTGAGGTATTAACTGGAAATTGTCCACTCTTATTAAGCATCTGTTGGGTTGTTTGTTTATGATAACTTGTTGCAGTTAAACTCTTTTTTTCTAGTGGCTCCTTTAGCTGTTTAAAACTTTCATTTAAAGGCTCACTGCTGCTTTTCAGCTGTGAGTAACATTTCTGCAGTCTGTTCTAAGTAGTGGGGATATTTGTAGCATTTCCATATTCAGGCTTGTATTTGGGCATAGTGTTTGTGGAGGCTGTGTGTCTGAGCACATAATTCAGGGACATTTTGTTTTAGCCAAAGCCATCAGGCATTTCAGTGAGAGAGAATTGTTTGAGGTCATTGGCTGACTGAGGTCTCCTGGACTACAGCTTAGACTAAGCACCTCACTGGTTCTTTTGAGATTTCTTTCTTAAAAGCTCTCAGGTTTCAACTTTCTGTTACCTAAGAAGCTCAGTTGTGAGTGTTCAGCCATTTTACAGTGAGCTAATCGAAGGAAGGACACTCAGCAAACTCGGAGCTACAATATATAACATTAAGTATCCTGTTTTTTGTTTATTTTGTTCTTTATTTCTTTGTTGTTTATAGCACTTTGTGTACTGTGAATTTTTTCTAGCTAGTTTCACTGTGTGTGAGGTATTAACTGGAAATTGTCCACTCTTATTAAGCATCTGTTGGGTTGTTTGTTTATGATAACTTGTTGCAGTTAAACTCTATTTTTCTAGTGGCTTTCATTTAAAGGCTCACTGCTGCTTTTCAGCTGTGAGTAACATTTCTGCAGTTTGTTTCCCACCCTCCCTACCTGTTGGTATAGTGTTTTTATAGTTGGTGGCTTTGCAGTTGCCCGCCCCTAGTGTAAATTTGATCTGGGACCCTCCTCCCAGTCTAGTGTCATTACCTCATTCTACCCAGTACAGGGAGAGCATTTGAGAAGGCCAATCAGCTTAGTTTCTGCTACTCCATTCTCTCTTTCCTTTCTCTCTTTCCAAAAAAAAAAAAAAAAAAAATTATCTGCTTTTACTGTATTTGTGTTTTGTCCTACTTTATTTTGCTTTTGCGTCATCTTAAAAGTACTCAATTGTATTTATTACTGCTTGGTGTAACTCATTCTAAGCCTTTTAGTTTAAGCACCTGGGCTTCAGACCAGTTTTACATTATGAAGGTTTGTGGTCTGCACTGTAGTGGCAGAACAGGTAGCTTACATCCTTCTAAGTTGGGAACTGCTGATTGAGGGCTCAGTGTCTGTTATTCTAAAAGTGTATTAATTCTGGTTTAAGCACTTGGGCTTGAGGCCAGTTATTTTACATTAAGAGGGTTCGTGTTCTGCACTCTTGTGGGAGGAGAGGCTGGACTCTGTCCTTCTGAGCTGGGAATTTCTGGTTAAAGCTTATAGTGCCTGCATATTTGAACTGCTTCTTATTGAAATTGGTACACCTCGTTTGCTGTAGAATAGACTAGATCCAGGCCTGCTGAATCTAGCTTTGTTTGTATAACTTGAGCACTAATCCAGGCATTCTTTAAAGTATTCAGTTGTATTTATTACTGCTGGTAGTAACTTGATTAAAGTGTAGCTATCATTTCTAAGTCTTTTGGATTAAGCACTTGGGCTTCAGACCAGTTGTTTTACATTAGGAAGGTTTGTGGCCTGCACTGTGGTGGCAGGACAAGTAGCTTACATCCTTCTAAGTTGGGAACTGCTGATTGAGAGCTCAGTGTCTGTTATTCTAAAAGTGTATTAGTTCTGGTTTAAGCACTTGGGCTTCAGGCCAGTTATTTTACGTTAAGAAGGATTGCGGTCTGCACTCTTGTGTGAGGAGAGGCTGGACTCTGCCCTTCTGAGCAGGGAATTTCTGGTTAAAGGCTTATAGTGCCTGCATATTCTAACTGTTTCTTACTGAAATTGGTACACCTTGTTTGCTGTAGCATAGACTAGATCCAGGCCTGCTGAATCTAGCTTTATTTGTATGCTTGTTGTTTGTTTATTTCCATGAAATGCTAATTCCACCTAAAACGTAGCCTTTTAGCACTTCTGTGGATCCCTAGTGATATCGGCATTGCTTACTGTACTTATTTCCTTGTTTCACTTGAAAGAAAGTTACTGTTTGTTGTTTTTGCATTTAAGTTACCTGTAACACATTGCATTTAAGTTACCTGGCACTTGCTCACTAAAGCAATTATATAAGTCAGCACTAAAAACTTAAAAGCACTACACCCTCACAAACTGCCCTTGAGTACCTTGTTCCCCATTGGCCCTTTTTTTCAATTATAAAGGAATTCCCAATACTATTCTAGCATGTCCAAAGGTCAGTTGTCAATCTCCTCTCCTGTCCAGCTGGTGAATCTGGGAATCTTGAGGCAATGTTACAACTGCCTCATGTACACAGACAACCCTCTCCTCCCAACAAATTCCAACACATGTGAGAGATGCAACCATATAGCCAAACTGGAGGCTAAGCTCCCTCAACTCAGTACTGGTGTAACCAGTCAGGAGGAGAAGGAAACCACACTCACTACAATTCCAGTCTCACAGAGACCTACCACGACAACAAACCAAACACATAAACACACAAAAACATACTCGGAGGCTCTAAATAAAAATCTGCCTAAGCAGCAGAGACCTCCAAAGCAGACACCCAAGCAACCGCTACCCCAAAACAAAACACGTGCAACACATAGCTCACAAAGCCAGTGTGCAGAATAGTCACAGCCCTTAAGGCTAAACAACACACCTGATACACTTGTAATAGGTGACTCTACCATCAGGCACACTGAAGTCCCACTCGCCAGGCTGAACAAGGAGAAGGTCATGGTGAGCTGCCTGTCGGGCGCTAGGATCCGCCAAATAACACAAGCACTCAGGTCACTCCAAGGCAAGTACAAATATGACTCAGTCATTGTCCATGCTGGTGTGAATGACCTGAGACGTACCTCCCTGGACTACATGAAAAGAGACATAGAGGAGCTCTCTGAGCATGTAGCCCAGGCCAGTATGACCCTGACCTTGAGTAGCATCTTACCCTCACCAAGAATGATGCCACAATATGAAGACAAGATGATCAATTTCAACAATTGGCTTAAGTGTTGGTGTCATTCAAAGGGGATCCAATGCCTGTCAGCCTGGGATGACATGCTCGACAAGCCACGATGCTTCGCTAGGGACGGCTTGCACCTGTCACCCATGGGCTTTCGGATATTGGCAAAGGCTCTTGCTACCCCCATAGTGCCTTTTTTAGGCAAGGCTCAAAAGACAAACCCACCTCCATAGGTATCACAAGGGATAAGAAACTAAGAGTAATGCTACTCAATGCCAGAAGTCTAAACCTCAAGATGCACGCACTCGAAACTCTCCTTAGCATGGAGAACATCGATATCTGTGCAGTAACAGAAACCTGGTTCAAGGCTCCCAAGAGCACCCCAGGACTACCAGGTTATACCTCAAACCATGCTTTTTGGCCCCAAAACTTGGACCGAACCACAAAAGGAGGGGGAGTATCAATATTTGTCAAAGATACCCACACCTCCAGGTTGGTGGCACAGCACAAAGCATCAGAGACTATCCATGTGCAACTAACTGTGGGTAAAACTGCCTTCCAGTTTATAGCCTGCTACAGACCATCCTCCCAAACACAGGAACCCCACTTGGCCTTCCTGAGAATACTGGAAAATATGAAGGTCTCTCCAAACACCATTATATTGGGCGACTTCAACTACCCAAACATAGACTGGGAGCATTACTCTAGCTCCAACACCCTAGCCCAAAGGTTCCTAGAATTTATAAACTCAAATGCTATGGAACAACTTGTTACCACTCCCACAAGGGGGAAAACATACTGGACCTGATCATCACCAACATGGGGACACTATGCTCCAGACCAGAAGTGTATCCCTCACTGGTAAGATCAGACCATAAACTAATCTCACTGGATATTCACATCCCGACCCCACCCCTGCCCAGAAAACCACAGTGAAAAACTTCTAAAGCAAATTTCACAAGCCTCAAAACCAAGGCAAAATCCTTCAAAGCCCCGGCCTGTGGAAAATATGGCCCAGACCACAGAATCCTTTATAAACGCATTCTATGAACACCTTCAGGAATGCATGGATCATGCAATCCCAGATAAAACCAAGACCCAATCCTCCAAAGGCAGATGTCCTGTCTGGTGGACCCCAGCCATAAACAAACTATACAATAGAAGGAGGAAGCTACTACATGATAGAGCAAAATCCCAAAAAGGGAAGGCATCTCTGATCAGTATTAGCAAAAAACTACGGGCACTCATAAAATCGTCTAAGGCCAGCTTTGAGAGAAAATTGCACAGGGCACTAAGGATAATCACAAGGCTTTCTTTAGTTATGTTAGGAACCTGGGTGGGAATTCCCAGATATGCTCAGAATTAGTCCAAAATGACAAAAAATACACCGAGCCCACAAACATTGCCAACATCCTAGCTGACAGGTTCAGTGCAAACTTCTCCCCCCTCCCACCAAAGGGCAAATATCTATCCCAACAGAGTGCTGCCCCTGACATCTCAGATGCTCAGGTAAGAGCCCCTCTCCAAAGCAAAAACACAGCATCAATGGGACCAGATGGTGTCCCAGGCTGTGTCCTACATGAACTCCAAGAAGAGCTAAACCCAAACATAAAACTACTGTTCAATCTTAGCCTTACTACAGGATATGTACCCAAAGAGTGGCGTACAGCAACAGTGGTCCCTCTCCACAAAGGTGGTGCCTCAACGGATCCTGGAAACTATCGCCCCATAAGCCTGACAAGCTTGCTCTGCAAAGCTATGGAAAGGATCATCATGGACCTCATAAATAAAGATATTGGGACCTACAGACACTGGATCCTACCCAGTTTGGCTTTGTTAAGGGCAGATCCTGCCTCTTAAACCTGGTTGATTTCTTTGAAACAGTCACCAAGGCCATTGAAGAGGGGAAGGTGGTCCACACAGCCTGCCTGACCTCGCAAAAGCCTTCGATACAATACCCCACTCGGGCATTATAGATAAGCTCACCAGCTTAAATATAAACCCCTATGTCACTAGATGGGTTGCAAACTGGCTCAAGGACAGAACCCACATGGTTAGAATTGCTGGAGCCATGTCAGACTTCAAACCAGTTACAAGTGGCGTCCCACAAGGCACAGTCCTGGGACCTCTCTTGTTTGGTATATATTTCTCGGCAGTACAGGCCAACACGGAAGGACTGTGGCTGACCAAGTTCGCAGATGACTGCAAACTGGGCGCCATAATCAACTCTCCAGCCGACATAAGCATCCTCCAACAGGGCCTCATAGAAACAGACAACTGGTGCCAGAGCCATGGCTTCAAGCTAAACGCCAAAAAGTGTATAGTCATCCCCTTTGGCAAAAACAAAGTGCCCACAAATTACCACATAGGTGATAATCCATTAAGTACAGAAGAAGTCATTAGGGACCTGGGGACCCAAGTTGATAGCAATCTCTCATTTGACAACCACGTGGCCAAAGTGGTTAGAAAAACATTTTATATAGCCCACCTAATCATGAAGGGATTCACATCTAGATCAGGGGAGGTCATCTTTACTCATCCCTCATCAGGCCCATAATTGAGTACAATGCCCCTTTTGGGATGTACCTTACCAGACACCTGCAGCAACTTGAAAGACCCCAAACGTACCTCACCAAGAGGATCAAAGGGCTCAAACAGATGCCATATGCTGCCCGGTTAAAGAAACTCCAGCTCTACTCAGTGGCATACCGCCTGCTCAGAAGCGATCTGTGCCTGACGTATAAAGCCATGTCCAACCCGGAATTAATGGACATGCTGCACCTCAGAAAATCCAAATCCCATCGAGCTACGTGCTCGAGAGACTTGAACCTCAGCACTGAAATAAATAGGACATGCTGGAGGGACAGATTCATAACCCAGAGGCTCCCTTCACTCTGGAATAAAATCCCAGTCCAGGTTAGGCAGAGTTCCACATTGACTCTCTTCAAGAGGAATCTTGATGAGTGGATGGGAGATCGTAGGTTTACCCCGGCTATCACTTCTGTGTCACTGTTAGACAGAGGCACAGTATACTAACCTCAAAAAAAGGCATAGCAAAATTAATTTAAAGTGGGTGGCGAAAGCCAAACACACTCTGGCTAGGCTTATAAATGCCCTAGGGCAGATAGCCTAGTATGAACCTATGAACCTATGAAGACCACTATCAGCCAGTGTTAATAACAGCTATAATGCATCATGGCTGGACAGCTACACATCCTGACATGTAAGCATTAAACTTTCCTACTGAAAACATGTTACTCAGCATTACACTGCTACACCTTAGTACATTCACCCTGTACATCAGAACCATATTAGCCTGTCCCTGCATCAGTGGTATGGATGACAGGGATGTGGCACAAGTATCATCATATGCACAGGGTGTGTTGTGGGTTTGCCAGAGACCTAGGCTGAGCCATTTGGTTGACATCATGTGTGTGTGTTTGGGGGTTTCATTATTAATTGGACTGTGCAGATGTGGTGTATGTAGGTATGGAGGCACCCTAGCTATGTTGGTGATTTGTGTATGTGTGTATGTATGCACACGGTTCAGCCATGTGGCTGCCCCATACAGGGGTTTGTTGGACAGCTGCAGACAGTATATGTCAGGGTGTGCAGTTCACTGTCTCAGGCCACGGACACAAGAACTGTACCTGCCAGGGGTCCCATGGGCACTACCAGATACAAGGCCAGATAGGCTACACTCCCCTGATGATGACACATGTCCGCTGGATCCAGATCTCTGTTGGGACTAGCCAGGGCCACGTGCACATGGCCTGCTGTGTTGTGGTTTGGACAGCACCCCCCTCCAGTATTTTGTGTCTTTGTGGAGTTTGCATTAGTTTTTTGGTTTGTTTTTGCTGACACCTGTACATCTGCCTATGTGGTACCTCACAGGTCATCCAGCTTTGGCTGCTGTGTACAGACACACTTGCCATAGTCCCCACACTGTCCTGTCCCATGCCACCACCCGCCAACTGTTCCTCATCGATGGCCACTGGTGATGGGGTATGTATAGGCAATGTGACTGTGTGCGGGTATGGAGTGGATAACAGTGGGATGTCAACCGATGGCACAGCTTCAGCCCCTGACAACCCTGCCTGTGCCTCACCATACCTATCATCATTGTCAGAGTCTATCTGGACACTAACATCAGTTTGCCTGCAGGAGAGTCCCTGACCCACCTCGCCACCTGTGAGGGGAAAACAGAAAACGTACTTTAAGACCTGTACGTCATTGCTTACCTCTACACACATGTACACACACACACACACACACACACACACACACACACACACACACTTACTTACATGTGAGGTGGCACAAAGATATTACACAGACATACATCTCTGTGATGCATGAGTTGTGTTAGTAGGTAATTCCCCTTCCTCTGGAACACACTGCTCCCATGTACACACTATTGCTGTGCACTTGTTCAACATCCTGCCATGTATTGTGCACCATACCTCACATGAATGTGTATATGTGTGGCAGTTATGTTTTCTCTGTTGCTCAGAGCCCCTAAGTGTTTGTCTGCCACATACCTAGGTTGATATGAGGACAGATGTCAATAGTGAATGCCTGACATCCAATTTGCAGATCTCATCATCAGCAGTGCATGTATGAGCAATAAAATCCAATTATACTGACAACCTCCAAAGCTTACTCTGGGCTATGAGGAGTGTACACACCCTTATTGACATGCCACCCTCTTTCCTGATATGCCATTGGGTCACAATACTGCATATGTTAACATTACACACACCTGATATGTGACATATGACCTGCGCATTCAAATGCAGTATCAAACAAATGTGTTCATAGGTTAATAGGTAGGTACTAGGCTATCGGCCCAAGGGTCTAAGTAAGACTAGCCAACAAGGTTTCCTGGCTTATGCCACCCAAGAAAAAATAGAATTTACTATGGTGAGGATCAAATGGGCAATGACTGCTCGCAAAGCAAACACTCTAACCACTGCACTATTGCAGTACTAGTGTTAGTTGTGCAGATGTTGATTGGGATGCAAACAATATGTGGGTTGCATAAGTTTTCACACCCTTAACATGATGGTTTGTTGCAGTACCTGTTAAGTGAACTACAGCAGTCACTATTCCTGGAATGTGTATACTAGCATGGCCCATCTTCACTTGTCATTATTTGGTCAGTCCGCCCTACAAATATCCCCCAACTCTGCCAGATTGCAAGATCAGCTCATGTGCACAGCCCTTGGAGGTCACACAGTGCCTTCACTATTGCTGTTATGTCTGGCACAATGCATGACCTTGACTGTGTTCAGATACAGCCATTCTTAGCGAGCTTTGGATGCATGTTTCAGTTCACTGTTGTGTTTCAGGATAACACCCATCCCCATCCTCAGCCTTTTTGCAGATGCTTGACAACTATGGGCCACACATGAGTGTCATTTTGCAGTGTCCCAAATTCATAACACCATGTCTACTGTCCTAGTTCCTGCTAATGAACAGCAAACCTAGAGATGTACACTGGCACCAGCAAGGTACAGATGGGGATGGTGGGCCTGAAGTAGAGTGAGGTGTTGCTTGTGCAGCACATGTATCTTTATTAATACTGTCTGTAAATTTCAGCCTTCATCTCAGTACACCATTATACATTGCAACACATGCCTTTGGGAGACTTGATGTTATGCATATGCTACCTGTAGAGAGCCCTGGATGATGTCTGCTGTGGAACAACTCTTCCATCTGATTACCCTATCCCATAAGCCGCACTTATGCAGAGTCCAGGTAATTATACACACAGGAACTGCACTGGCAGTACTTGCTAGACATTCCTGCAAGTCCCTCAGTGTTGCTGCATGTGTCTGGGCAGCCTCTGTGACCAGTTTGCAGCATATGCTGTCATCTGTCTTGGATGGGCATCAGTTTATTTCCTACATTAATGGTGTCCCATACTTAATTTCCACATACATGCTTGTCTGCACCGTTTGTCATGGTATATGCAATGGCGAGGTAAGGCTATGTCTCCCACTCCTGAGGGTACCTTTTGGATATGGGATCCATTCCATGGTTTGTAAGCTGTGTGCAAGCAATGGCTGCCTCTGTTGCAGGTGAGTGGACAAATGTCATGGACATACTTCTTGGACAGCAGACCATTACTTGGTGTGACATTGAGGACCCATACTTGATGGAAGGTGCATACTCAAGATGAATGAATGCTGCCGTACCTCAAAAGCTGCTTCCACAATATGTTATTTGGAGTGTGTGCACACATATGCTTCCACTGTTTGTTAAGGTACGTATTGCCTATATTTGTGTCCTAACATAGGATTCCATCTTACACATTTATTGCTCATGTTAGGATCACATTACAGGTTGTAGAAGTTGTGGAATGTGGCATTGTGATATGTCATTGTGTAGATCTGTAACAGTTGCCATTGTAATACTGGTATATACACTCACTGTTCTAGCCACTATATAAGGGTAATGTTTCAAACATGTCCCAACTATAGGCCATGTGCCCCACAATTATGTTCATCTCTGTCCACACATCTTGAACTGGCAAGTTGTTAGTTATACTGCAGGGCTCTTACATACCCTTCAGATATGCCACCATGGTCACCACTGTGATGTAATGCAGTTAACAGCAACAATAAGTGAACATGTACAGCATGCATTATGAGTAGGTGTATTAAATGCGTGCATGGCAAATGCCATGGCCATAACATGGCCGGTGTATTGGCAAACCTGAACAAAAGACCTCCATACTCACTAGCTACAGGCTGCTGCCCCAGAGATATTCCAGAGGGACCTACAAAGTTGTGTGAGAGACGTGATGTCAGTAGCCACACCTGTGACACTGGTACAGGGTGGGAGCAACATTTCAGTACATCAACAGTACAAACCCACAATACTACAGATTATGCACATCTGTTCATTACTACACTGCAGCGACTACGTTATCTGACATATGCACGAAGATACTTTACAGATGAGGACTGATAAACAAAAGAGGTCTACTAATGTGCCCTTAGGCCTTACCTGCATTTTCCTTGTCCATTGTGTGGGTAGCACCCACCTCCACAATGCTATCTTCTGGTTCTTGACTTTGCTGGCGGGCGGTGAGAAGCTCCTCCACATGTGTCAGTGGGGGCTGGATGGCATGACCCACACCTGTGGCTAGCTGGTCTCTCCTAACTACAGCAGCACACTGACAGGAGTGGTGGATGAAGTCAGTGCAATGATGTTGCACCTGCTCATAACTGCAGTTATGCAGGCTGACATAATTTACCCTGTGGACGAGCTCATTCGACAGGGCAGTCCTCTCCTGCAGATCATGGGCTTTACACCCAAAGAGGGTTCCATAGTGATGCACCAGAAAGTTGATCAGAATGTTGTTCTCTTGCGGAGTGAATGCCAGCAGTCACTCTCTTGACATGGTACCTGTAAGACACAAACAAGTAAAAAAGTCTGAGGACCTCATACTGCAAGGATATCATAATAGTTAACTGACATCTCTCTCTCCCCCCGCTATATCTGCATAACTAATCTAAACACACACATCAATGGGTATGTTTACACCAAACCTTCTGTTGGGACATATATCCTATTGTGCAACAAATACTGAAATGTGTTTCTATTCATGTTCCTTGTTGAAACACTATCACTGGTGGCGTGTTGCTACCAATATAACCTGCATGCCATTGTAATGACCACTGTGGTTCCACATATGCATGTGTTCTGTTTGCCATGCAACTGTTCCAAATCTAGTGTTTTTCGTTACTGAGAATATATGCATGCTGTTATAACTAATCCTGGATTGTGTTGACTATTACTACCCACATATGTTCTAAAACTGCAACACAATAGCACATTTGGGAAGGCTGTTCCCAACAGAACCAACTCTCCCACCTCATCTGGCCATGACACTAGGCCACAGCATGACTGGGACCCAACCCGGGACCTTGTCATCTGTTGGTCCTGCCCTACCTTCAAGTGGGACCACTTCAGGGGATGGGGCCTGTCCCCCACCCCCAGGAGTGCGGACAGACAGGATCCTGTACCCTGAAGTCAGGTCCAGGGTCTGGTGCATAGGGAGCTCTGCAGAGAATTGTGGGATCTGCTACACCACCCTGAGGCCCTCGTAACACACGTAGAGGTTCAGCCTGCCCATCCTGCTCAGCCACCAGCACAGCCACCTTCAGGGCCGTGAAGGTGCAGTGGTGACTACACATGGGTGGGGACCTCAGTCCCACTCCTTCCATTTAGGGACTCATGCAATTCCAATTTCTAAACACCCCTGCCTGTCCAAGGTATTTACCCACCACGTGTCATATACCACCCCTGTATGCTGTCTTGTCTGTCATGCCTGTGTTCTGAACCAACCTACCTCCCCTTATATACCTACTATCCTTCCCTAACATCCCACTCTCACCTTAACACAAAAAGAGCAATCTGTTACCAACACAAATGTCACACCATACATAGGTTCATAGGTTCATAACTGTCCATTTCACACCCACTTACAACTGCATACGGGTGCCTTAATTACTCTGTATCTAACAGCTGTTGTTCTGGCCAGCAAAGACATTATCAGCCCTTGCAAGAGTGTAACCCAGGACCCTGCACACCATAGCCACATCAATTTACCAGTAAGCCATCTGAGCTGCAGATATGTGTGATGTGTTCTCAAACATATCATGCAGCACAGTCATTCAACAGTAGGGGACATGTATGCATATATATATATATATATATATATATATATATATATATATATATATATATACGTGTGTGTGTTGGCATATATGTACACATACACATCTGTATATATATATATATATATATATATATATATATATATATATATATATATATATATATATATATATATATATATATGTCTGCATCTGTATGTATGTCGACATACATGTCTATATATATATATGTATATATATATATATATATATAGATATATATATATATATATATATATATATATATAAATATATATATATATATATATATATATATATATATATATATATATATATATATATATTATGCCTTCAGACATCAGGTCCATACTCCAAACCTCCTTCCTCAACTGCTGCACTGTTTTGCCTTGCTACAACACAGAGTGTCACATGTGGACACAACCTAAAATTGTGGGGGGGGTATATAGGGTCTGATCATAGATAGGCCTATTACAAACCTATGAAGTTTGTGCATGATACATTTCACATTAGCACGACTGTTCTGAAAGTGATGGGGTCTGACACCCATGTGTCTATCATGACTTCATTACTTCCAACTTCAGCTATTTGTCAGACTAATATACATGTTTGGAGGAACAGAACAAACACTATGATGGCTTACATCTTGTCAGTCTGTGCAGATCCACACAGTTGACAGGTATGGCCCACTGCCCACAGGGCCAGATGCTATGTCCATAGAAGTTGTTCAGCAGGACATCATTACAGCAAGTCTTGATGGCACATATCAAGCTTTCAAAATCATCTGTCCCATTATTACAGACCAAGTACTACATTCAATTACATGCTGACATGTTTCACATACCCTGTTTTATTAGTATGTTCTTTTCTGTATTGCACATCAGGATGTCTCCCTTGTTTGTTTTTTCTTTTTAGTATTATTTTTGTTTTTTTTACTATTATTTCTGTTTTGCTGTTTTTTGCTTGTTTTTCTCTCTCTCTCTCTCCACTACAGGGACTGAGCTGGTTTGAATAGGTTGCAGCATGGCTTTTGTAGATGATGCTCATGATCAGGTGATGACCCCTGCACCAACTAGTTTTCCCCACTTGCTAATTGATTGCAGCCAGCTGTGTAGTACTTCCAGTAGCCAATGTCTTAGCAACTCACTACTATAAATGACTACATCATGTGGGCGTTGTCCCTTTACCTTTCCTGTATGGAAGACATCCTTCCTGTGTGTGGGCAGCAGTGTTACAGACAGCAGGTAGCAATGCCTCTTACAACAGGACTTGCGGACACAGGCCAAATACATGTTTGTATAAGGTTCCAGACCTACGGACAGTGTGAGTATTGCTGTTGTATGCATTGAATACTGCTCATTTTACAGGGTTTGTGTGTACATGCTAGTTTTGCATGGAATGCAGTCTGTCTGCATAGCTCTCAACTGTGGGCCTATCCACATGATGGCCAGAGGATTGGCTGTTATGTTTTGTCTGTTCACCAGACAGGTCTTGTGTCTGACATATCAGTGGCATTATCTCCATTGATTACTATCGGTACATGGCAACATCCATTTGTGTTCCTGACTTCATATTCCTGAGTAAGGGTATGTTGCAACCAATCCTGTAACACCAGCAACGTTCAGAGTGTATAACAGCAATATTGCAAATATGACCCTGTATTCCAGCCTCTGTCCTCCACATATATACAAGGCTTTGTCCAGATGTCATGCGGTAAGAGGTTGATAGGTAATGGTCTATCATTATTTAGTGCTGGCATTCCTGCTATCATTCCAGGGATGTTGTGGACTTCCACACAAATTGTGGGGTAGGGTCCATATATATGAGGGCAATAGCTGGACAAAACATGTGTGACCTTGTACAGTCTGGAGTTCCGTGTATAGAAAACACTGTTATATGCCCTTCTAAGACATTTTATGGGTGAGGGGTATTAAATGATTTTAACCTAGGCTGTTACAACATGTGTGGGATATCAGTGTTAAGAAACATTGAGGCGTATGGCTGTACATTTTCATACATTTCACCATGGGAACAGTGGTGGGCTACAGCTTACTGTCTTATGCACACTTCTGTTTGTCAGTGTGATAGTGACGTTTTATGTTAAGCATTGCTATGCAATAGATACATTTACATTGTGACAACTAATACTTTTCCCCCTAGGGGTTGAGTTACAAAGTGTAATTGGAGGCTGCTGAACTACATCTGTAATTAAGTGTTGATTGGTTCTTATCTTCAAAGCAAGTGTTATTTTTTTTACTGTTGTACTACTTGAAGGCCTGAGCCTGGACAGCAGAGTATGTTATGTTTTTCACATTACTGTAACAAATGTTTTGTTTGAGAGTTGCATTAATCAGTTATGTATTTCAAATACCTAACTGCTATAAGAAATGACATAAACAATTAAGTAGTACACAAATAAACATTTCTGTGTATGCAAACTTGTGTGTGGTGTCATGTCCCTTGCATTGTGTGTGGATATATGTTTCATGCAATAATTCTCATTTGTAGGAATTAATCCAACACTGGCCATTTTCAAAGGTGGCAAATATCGGAATAATGGCTGTTTGATATGCTGTGCACCCTCTATATATACTCTTCTTATACATATCTATAAGTACTAATATCTTTATATGTGTATATGTGTATATACATACATATATATATATATATATATATATATATATATATATATATATATATATATATATGTGTGTGTGTGTGTGTGTGTGTGTGTATGTATAATTGGAATGTTTAGTGCTCCTACATTGTACATTCCCTATGGTAGACTGTTCTGCATGATATGTTATAGATATTATCCTAGCATCTTACAGCTGAGATGGCTTACTGTTAACTTGCTGTGGGTGTACTGTGCAGGGTCCCAGGTTCAGGACTTGCAAGTGCTGGTTATTGTGCAGCAAGGCCTATCTGTTCAGCTGTGGAGGAAGGGGAGATTGCAATAATTACAAGGGATCCCTAATTTGGGCCCCTTCACCCCCATTAACAGTGCGTTTGGTCAGATGTTTTGCAGTGAGAGGTTCAGAGTGTGGTTCCAATGGGTGAATGCAATACACATTTATATATATATATATATATATATATATATATATATATATATATATATATATATATATATATATATATATATATATATATATATACATATATTATACACACACACACACACACACACACACACACACACACACACACACACACACACATATATATATATATATATATATATATATATATATATATATATAGACATCTGTCTACATATATACATTCATCTAGATGTGTATGTATGTATGTTGTTGAATACAGAGTGACTAAGGCACTTTTAAGCAGTTGTAAGCGGGTCTGCGTGAAGGTAAACAATGCTAACTTCTGGTTATATATGCTTACAGAATGTTTTCTGGAAAATTGCTTATTCTGTGTAAGCATTGCTTACCGCCACACGAACAGGCTTAAACCCACTTACTACTGCTTAATATTACTTACTGCCGCTTACCCCCATGCTAATTTCTTTAAAAGAAAAAAAAAAGGGGTGATAGGAAAGTGGTGAAAAAGGGGGCACGCTGAGGGAAAGACAATAAGGAAAGTAGCTAGAGATGTGCAGGATGGGTGTAGCAAACATCCATAGCTGTTCATTTCTTCTACAACAACAGATCTGCATGTAAACGGAATTTGGAGGTAGATTTGGACACTCAAATCCCTGAGAGAGGGGTGAGGACAACAATAATATGTTGTGAAGCCAATTAAACCAGTTTACATGTGTCCAGTGGACATGTGTGAAATGGACAGCTATGTATGGGGCGAGATTTTTTTTTTTGGAAAGTGATTGCCCTTTTTTTTAAAGGTGAGAGTGGGATGTTGGGGTAGGATAGCAGGTATATTTGGGGAGGTAGGTTGGGTAGGAAGACAGACAAGACAGCATACAGGGGCAATATATGACATATGTGTGGGGCAAACACCTTGGATGGGGAGGGATGTTTGGAAGTTGGAAGCTCATGAGCCCCAAAATGGAAACAGTGGGACTGAGGTCCCCAAAAACAATTCCCCTGCACGGAGAGTGTTGCACGGCCAAAATGAACTAAACCAAAAACGAAAAGCCAGCAACAAAATAGCTGTGGAAATAAGGTTTATTAGGTCATAACTTCAAATAACAGACCGGTTTCGGCTTGGATTTCACCTAGCCTTCATCAGTGTAACTTTACAAAAAACAATTGAAGTCATATATACCTTTGAATTAATTAGCAACAAAAAGTGATTGGAGCACTCATGAATATTAATATAACTATTCATAAATATTCATAAATGTTCATTCAATCCAGGATGAAAAAGTGAGCCCAGTTTAACAATCCATTTTTTCTCCTTAATATTCAATTTGCTATGCCAACCAGATTTATGCGAACGGTCACCAATGATCTTATCAATAACCAAAAAATGGAATTTAGCTGTATTATGTTTAAGTGTGTGTTTGTAAAGTGCATTGCTCATTCTTTTGCATTTAATATCACTCAGATGTTCTAAAACCCTTAACTTAAAAGGTCTAGATGTTTGACCAATATAGAAGGCATGACAGCTACAAATTGAAACTGTAGTTTTATTGGCCATTTTGGGTCAATTCCAAAACTCCTTCATCTTCCTCTCTTAAAACCTGGTTGCCTCATGGTTTTGGCGTCTTTTCAGGCTTGTTGGCTGTTGGCGAAGATCCCACCAAGAGGAGAAAACGCTGAGAGAAGAAAGGAGCCACTTTTGAGATTTTAAGTATTTTTCCTCTGTTTATTTGCTAAGTTTTTCTGCATAGCCGCCTATATTGAGCATTTTCTGGCTTGTTAAACTTGATTTCTGCATTAGTAACTGTATTTAGAGCACAACCTAGAGCTGTTTACTGAATTTCCTGTTTTCACTTATTTTTAAAATCATTTTTTTCTCAAAACTTGCATTTTATCAGTCTTTGGCCTAGCACTCTTTTGTGGGGTAATTTACTGCACTGTTATAACTTGTTGATACTTGTGAAGCTCTGCTATCTCTGAAAAAAACAAAAAAAACAAAAAAAATCTTGCTTTTTTCCCACTTTTCTGAGATTTAAAAAAGTTCAGTTACAAGCTTGCTGTTCTTGAACTGTTTGTAAGTTTCTGTGAGGCCATTTTTTGCTTGGGCTAAAGGGAAGTCTCTCTGTTGATCAGGGGCAGTGAAAAACATTGAGCAGCCTGCCTGCCCCTGTGGGAGTGGTTACTGACTTGAAACTGTAGTTTTGTTGGCCATTTTGGGTCAGTTCCAAAACTCCTTCATCTTCCTCTCTTAAAACCTTCTTTTGAGTGGTTTTGCGCATTTTTGTTCATAGCGCAACAGCGGGCAGCGCCGCTTAATTGGGTTTAAACTATTCCGGGCTCCACAAAGTCTGCTCTTCACTTTTTCCCATAGAACTGCTCTATCTCTCAATTTAAACACCATATTCTCATGCTAAGGCCCTTCACTGGTCCAATTAAGTAATCCTTCAAGTTAGCACTATTAAACCATAAGCACTACTTACTCTTATACTCTCTACGATTACCCTGTCCTCTAGTGTTCCGTCTTAAATTCAGTTTCCCTATATTACTCTAGCATGTCCAAAGGTCAGTCAATGGTTTCCTCTCCAGTCCAGCTGGTGAATCTGGGAATTTTGAGGCAATGTTAAAACTGTCTCATGTACACGGACAACCCTCTCCTCCTCCAAACAGGTTCAAATATATGTGAGAGATGCCACTATTTAGCCAAACTGGAGGCTGAGCTCTCTCATCTCAAAACTGGTGTAACCAGTCAGGAGGAGAAGGTAACCTCACACAACACAATTCCAGTATCACATAGTCCCACCACATCAGCGAACCAAACACATAAATACACAAAAACATACTCGGAGGCTCTAAATAAAAATCTACCTAAGCAACAGAGACCTCCAAAGCAGACATCCAAGCAAACGCTACCTCAAAACAAAACACGCACAACACATAGCCCACAAAGTCAGTGTGCCAAGCAGCCACAGCCCTTAAGGCTGAATAACACACCTGATACTCTTGTAATAGGTGACTCTATTGTCAGACACACTGACGTCCTGCTCACCAGGCTGAATAAAGAGAAGGTCACGGTGAGCTGCCTGTCGGATGCTAGGATCCGCCACATAACGCAAGCACTCAGATTACTCCAAAGCAAATACAAATATGACTCAGTCATTGTACATGCTGGTGTGAATGACCTGAGACGTACCTCCCTGGACTACATGAAAAGAGACATAGAGGAGCTCTCTGATCATGTAGCCCAGGCTGGTATGACCCTGACCTTGAGCAGCATCTTACCCTCACCTAGAATGATGCCACAGTACATAGACAAAATGATCGATTTTAACAATTGGCTAAACTTTTGGTGTCATTCAAAGGGGATCCAGTGTCTGTCAGCCTGGGATTACATGCTTGACAAGCCACGTTGCTTCGCTAGGGACGGCTTGCACCTGTCACCACTGGGCTTTCGGATATTGGCAAAGGCTCTTGCCACCCCCATAGTGCCTTTTGTATCTATTTTTTATCTCAATATGGACTTAAATAGGATTCTCATTGGCCTTTCCTCAGATAGGGATGATCTTGCGACTTTTGGAATTGGTGAACAACCAAATGGTTTAGAATATAATACTACTGCCAATCCTGAACAATGCTGTGAAAAATTATTTCGTGATTTGAATAAGAACATGAAAGCATTGAGATCCAATGTATGGCATCACAAATTATTTAAGGCATATATGTTAAGGGTATAACTCCCAGGGGGCTTAGGGTGAAAATCCAACCTTTGGTAGCAGAGACTGATGATATGCTGACCAGTGACTGGACATCTATACAGCAAGAATGTTCTATGAGATTCGTACAGACATTATCCAGTTATTATGTCAGGATTATTGACCAGGAAACACTTAAGTTCAGCAAGCTTATAGAGCAATGTAATCAATACCAAGATGAAACCTTTTTTCAAGATTTTCTGTCCAAACTTAGTTCTGATCTGCTTAGTTTTGAAACACAATTGAAGGAAAGGAAACTTAAAAAGTTTTCTAGAGACCAAACAGATTATGAGCGTGGCCAACCGTTTAAACAAACCAGACATGTCAGGTTTGAAGATACTCACAGAAGTAGGAATCCAAATCCCAAACGCAAACGACCGAGATCTATTTTGAAAAGACATGGCAATCATAGTGACACCACAGATGCTGATACCTCTTCTGGTACAGACATGGATTCACAGCAAGCCACGGACTCCCCTACCCCTAAGCGTAATAATTTTGGGACACCTTTAGGCCATACAAGAGGGGAGGTAGGAAACACAAAAAAAGTTACAAGTCTACAGAACCTTATGGAATTATTGACCAACAAGTAAACATTTCTGCACACAATAATGTATGCAATATTTCCAACACTGTTTTAACTGAACAACAGATTGCTTTGTTAAATAAAGGGTTGTCTTTTATACCTGTTTTTTTTGTGTCTGTGGATGTTTTTGCTCAAGATGTAGTAACTTTTTGTAGGTTAATTAACCTTAAATTATATTTTTAGGATAACAATGAACATCATCATTTATCTGATAATTTTAGATATTATCCTTCCAGTTTTACACCACCCATGCATCCATCTGTGAGCCTATTTCAACATAGGGTCCTCAAAGATTTGCATTTTTCTGCTAATACTATTTCACCTATGTCTAACAATATTTCAGAGTCTGAATCATCATGTTTAGCGGAACTAGTGTACAACAAAGAATTAGTAATCACTACTGCTGACAAAGGAGGGGCAGTTGTTGTAATGAACTGGATTGATTATGATATCGAGGCACACAAACAACTTGATGATGCCAGGTCCTACACTAAGATGCCATTAGATCCCACATCCATGTTTAAGCAACAAATTGATACATTTCTTAATTCAGCATTGGAAAATGGGATTATAACATCTGATACCTTAAGACACTTGACCATTAAAGACCCCATTAGGCAATATATTTACTTCTTGCCTAAAATTCATAAGGATCTTTTACATCCACCAGGGAGAACCATTGTGGCTGGGACTGGCTCTTTAACTGAACCTTTATCTGAATTTTTGACCAAATATTTAAAACCTTTACTTTCCTGGGTAAGATCTAGAATACAGGATACTACACAATTTCTGGGTATTATTAATGAAATGCAGATTGAGAATGATTGGTGGTTATGTACGTTAGATGTGACTTCATTATACACGAATATACCCCATTGGGCTGGCTTGGATGCTATTGAATACTGGCTTCATAAATCCAACATGTATAAACCTGGCTTTAATACTTTTTTGATAATTTTGACAGAACATGTGCTTACCAAAAATGTGTTTTTTTACGACAAGCAATGTTATCTCCAAATTAAGGCTACTGCTATGGGGGCATCTTTTGCCCCTATTTATGCCGATTTATATATGGCATTTATTGAGGATCACATCATTTATGATGGTACACATAATCTTTATTTACCGGAGATTGACATTTGGCGAAGATATTTGGATGATTGCTGGATGGTGTGGAGGGCAGATATTGAATACTTACATGAGTCTGTTCATTATCTCAATGACAACAAATGGGGACTTCATTTTACCATTACCTATGATCAACATCAGATTACGTTTTTGGACATCACGGTAACCAGGAATCCTGATAATACACTAAACACTCAAATATACAGGAAATTTCCTGAATATAACACTTTGCTCCACACATCCAGCTTTCATCCAAAACATATAGCCAGAAACATTCCTAAATCACAGTTCATCAGGGTAAGATGGAATTGTTCTAATGATGATACTTTTCGCCTTTACAGCCAGGATCTGACCGATAGGTTCAAACATAGAGGTTACAGTTCAGGATATGTTTCCACTGCCAGGAATTATGCATCACATCTACCCAGGGAGGAACTTCTCAAATACAAACATAAACAAGTACATAAATCCAACATTTTACATCTTACCACCACCTATGGGAGAAATACCAATAAGTTTATTGACATTATTAAAAGCAATTGGAATATTCTTTTAGCGGATCCTACATTGTCTTCCATTATTGCTCCAACATGTTCCTTTTCTTTGAGGAAGGGCAAAAATTTGGGTGCTTATTTTAATCATCATAAGCACCATTCTGATTCCATGCATTTTCAATTGGCACAGACTACCATTATGGGTGATAAGCTCATTGGCTGTATGCCCTGTGGCCATTGTAATAATTGTAAATATGTATTAAGAACTAAACATTTTTCCAGCAGTAACAGCAGCATTGTATATGATATTAGGTTTTTTGCTAATTGTAACTCTGATTGGATCATCTACATAGCTTGTTGTAGTTGTCATGCCCTCTATATTGGTCAAACGTCTAGACCTTTTAAGTTAAGGGTTTCAGAACATCTGCGTGATATTAAATGCGAAAGAACAAGCAATGCACTTTACAAACACACACTTAAACATAATACAGCTAAATTCCATTTTTTGGTTATTGATAAGATCATTGGTGACCGTTCGCATAAATCTGGTTGGCATAGCAAATTGAATATTAAGGAGAAAAAATGGATTGTTAAACTGGGCTCACTTTTTCATCCTGGATTGAATGAACATTTATAAATATTTATGAATATTTATGAATAGTTATATTAATATGCATGAGTTCTCCAATCACATTTTTGTTGCTAATTAATTCAAAGGTATATATGACTTCAATTGTTTTTTGTATAGTTACATGAAGGCTAGGTGAAATCCAAGCCGAAACTGGTCTGTTATTTGAAGTTATGACCTAATAAGCCTTATTTCCACAGCTATTTTGTTGCTGGCTTTTCGTTTTTGACTGAGGTCCCCACCCATGGGCAGTCACCACTGCACCTTCACAGCCCCGAAGGTGACCGTGCTGGTGGCTGGGTAGGAGGGGCAAGCTGACCCTGTAAATGCACCATGTGGCCCTTTAGCTGGCATAGCAGATCTCCACACTCCCTGCGGAGTTCGCTATGCACCAAGCCCTGGACCTGACTACCCTTGACATTTTCGTTTCCGTGCCTGCTCCCGAGGGGGCATGCCCAATCCCATGAGGTGGTTTCACCCAAAGGTGTTGCAGGACCAGCAGATGAGGAGGCCCCTGGTTGGGTCCCAGACATGCTGGAGCCCAGTGTCATGGTCAGATGAGGTGGGAGAGGTGGTTCTGCTGGGACCAGCCTTCCCAAATGTGTTATTGTGTTGCAGTTTTAAAACATATGTGGGTTAGTAATAGTCAACACAATCCAGGATTAGTTCTAACAGCATTGATATATATTCCCATTAACCCAAAACAACAGATCTGGAACAGTTGCATAGCAAACAGAACACATGCATATATGGAACCACAGTGCCCATTACAATGGCATGCAGGTTACATTGATAGCAACATGCCACCAATGATAGTATTTCAACATGGAACATTAATAGAAACACATTTCAATATTTATTGAACAATAGGACATATGTCCCAACAGTAGGTTTGATGTAAACATACCCATTGATTTGTGTATTTAGATTATTGTTGCAGATATGGTGGGTGGGGGGGAGATATGTCATTTAACACTTATATATCCTTGTAGTTCTCACAACTTTAACGCTCATTGCTCTAATCAGTAAGGTACAGGTATTATTACACAACCCTATGGCCTTTCAGAATGTCCAGATAATTTGCTCATATTTTCTGTCTGTTCCCCTGTCCCCATGGCAAATCAGTGCGATGATCTCAGATTTGTAGTCAGCAGATAATGACATACATTTGTTTGTCAGATCTCAAAACCTTGACTGAGTCTGCTAAAAATACGACAATTTAGGTCACAGTATAGTTTGCTGTTTGGATATTGCTGTCTATCTCTTTAGTGTTTTCTGTCTAAGTCTCTAGTGGTTGCACAATCTGACCTTATAATTACAACAGTCTTATACAGACAGTCCTAGACATTTTTATTATGAGGCATAGTGTGGCTAACAGTGGTTAATACAACATTACTGTTCAGAGAATGCAACACTAAAAATGCCATACAATACCAGAATAAAAACACGTTCAGTCCAGGATTTCAATCTTTATTGGCAGGCACAGTTTTCTTATCTGACAGACATGTGGAGAGAATGTTTGTTAACACGACCTGAATGTTTCCACACATATTACCAGATTCCGAGTTAATACTATACACATACCTCTCAATCTGTTAATGCACATACTCTGGTCATAGCTTAACAACATGGGGGGTAGAAATGGGACATATTTTGAATATTGCTCTCATAAACATTTGGTGAGTTGCTAGAGTGACAGATTTGTTTTTATATGCATTTTCTGAAGGTTTTGAGGTCTGACAATCACATGTATGTCATTGTTTGCTGCCTAAAATTTGGAGATCACCCCACTAATTTGCCAGGGGGACAGGGTAACAGGCAGAAAATATGAGCCAATTATCTGGACATTCTGAACAAATCTGTACAGTTTAAAGGTATGATTATGCATACAGCTTACTACCACTCCCAGGAACTGACCCATGGCTGTGTCTGCTAAAAATGCAACAATTTAAGTCACAGAAGAGTGTGCTATTTGGATATTAAATACGACCTATGTAGGACTATTACTGTCATATTGTCTGGTTTCTTCAGTACAACCAATACACAAAATAGTTTCTATACTGGCAGTTGACTTTCTACTACTTTTATATTTATTTGGTATGACTACTACAAGCAGGATTGTTACTCACCAGCCTAGTGACGCAGCCTTTGCAGCCTGCTCGCATGGGCTTCCTGATTGACAGCCGACTCAGCTGCAGCTGTAAGAGAAATACAGAAATATTTAGCCATATCTATCCATCATATACACAGGCTAGACATTATTAAACAGTTACTGGTATGAGTACTTACACACTGCTGGGACATCACCCCTCTGCCTAGATTCTTGGATCCACTGATCCAAGAGCTCCCTCTCCCTTTCAAGTCAGCATAGTGGTGCCTGACCTGCTCACTAGTCCGAGAGATACCAGTGGCACTGATGAGGTCATGGGCAAGACAGTCCCAGGCTTCTGCTTTATATTGGGAGCCCTAGTACTGGCCCTGCAGCAGTCTCTCATCATGTTTTTTTTATCAGGAGTCCTACCATGACCTTGGACTCCTGCATGCCCCAGCACTGCACCTGAAAGCACACTCTTTCTCCAACTCCAGCCATGCTGCCTACAGTGGGAAGCTGCAACCAGTTATGAGCTGTATTCCCACCTGTGGGGTTTAAATACGGATGATCTCCCACCTTTTTCCATGATTAGACGATTTTGAATATGCTGAGCTAAGCTACGGGCAAACCTGCTTATCTAAGGTTGGCATTGCTTAAAGGGGCAGGTTCAACACTGCTTATCAACGGGCAAATCCATTTAGCTGGGCTACTCATTGCTTAGCAGTCATATTTACACAATGTGTACACCTTGTAAGCAGAGCTGTTTAATGCTTAGCATTGCTTATTTTTCATTTTATAGACTATTTCCTGTATGGCATTGATTCATCATTCATTACATATTATACATTTGTTTACTGTCCCTGACATCCCCCGATGTGCTTTCATTGCATTTATTCATGTGTGACTATACTGTATGGGGCACTTGTGTTTATATGGGGATTTCACCACTTTAGTACACTAACACCTTACACCTGGACCTAATGCAGTACTCCTGTTAACAAATATATGTCATTTAGTAGGTAATACAAAAAAATTGTTTATGGACTGCTGTCACATTTAAAATGTGAATGGGTTATTGTGGGGATCGAACTGGGAATGGCAGTTGGCAAAGTGAATGCTCTAACCACTACACTATTGCAATACTACTTATGTTGGGTGTCTCTAGCTATTTAACTTCTTGTGCTGTTTAAGCTGGACTAAGCATAGCTAAGCAGCGGGCACACCAACGCAGCTATGCTTAAACTTTATCGCATTTATAAAAAAAAAAGTTTTGTTGTGTTATTTTATCTATACCCTTCAGAATATCCCTGCTAATGCTAAACCTGTTATTTTATCAGCATTCTGCTTCATGGTGGGCATACCTCTCAACCTCTTGGAGCAAAAACTCTGGACAAAACTTAAAATGATGGGAGGACAAACAGAGGGGCAGATTTTAAATATTGCTCTTACAGTCTTGCATTAGAATGGATTTTCTGAAGGATGTGGAGTCTTTTAAACTCAAATTTTGTCATCTTATTTAATGACTTCAATCCTCAGCTATTTTCCACAAAGGTACAGATTTTAGGAGGAGCACACCAAAAATATGAGACAAAACTGTGGATGTTCTGTGAAAATCTGTACAGTTGTGAGGTATGTTTACATCCTGATGTGTTGGGGGTGTTATGAGCATTCTCTCACATTTTAATTGCCAAAAGGCAATTCTGAAGTGCAGGTGCATGTGCATTGTGAGAGCTCTGCTCTCAGACACACTACCTGCACTCGTAAACAGCTCCGTGTTAGTTTAACAGCACAGGCAGTGCCCCTTCATGACTATGCAAGGCATGCTGCCGTGCTGTACAGGAGCTGTCCCTGCAATGCAAGAATAACTTATTCCTGCACAGCTGCTTGCTGAATCCCAGAGAACATCTATATGTGTACACAATGAACATGTTTGCCAAAAGTGTTAGCAACATGTACAGTCACAATAAAACTGCCACAATGTAGTCTGAGCAGTAATGGCTGGATTTGAACTAACTATCAAAGATCACAAGCTGGAGATTAATGCCTGAATCACAAGCATTATGTAACATTTTGCTGTACATCAGTAACACTGCCCAGTTGAAGGGAAAGCATCACCATTGTTTATTAGCTGGATCTTTATGCTAAAGAATGTGGTTGAAGGACACAAAAGCACCACACATTATATATGTATTTCAAGAGTTGTCTGCACAGTATAAGAGTGAAAGACACACTCACAACTGGATGCAGATCTCCTGCTGATGTAGGTACACAATCTATGAAGCACAGTATCAAAGTCACCCACCACAGGAAAATCACAATACAGCTATCAGATACTCCAGTTATGTAAGAATTATGTAATCATTGTGTTGCCAAAAATGTATGCTCCCTGGGATGCTAGAATTTGTGGGTTTAACACTGGGCCACTGTAATGTAGTGTGATAAAGTAGTTAAGCAGATGTTCTTACCCCAGACCTAGCAACTGTGTGCTTGTGTGTTTGTGTGTGTCTGACTGTGTAGAAAGCAATGCTTTTTAGGCCACTCACACCCCGTACTATACACATACTTGACTTTGGCAGGGCTGCTCATAAGTGGAAGTGTACGTAATGGTGGTTGTGAGGTAGCTGGCTGTATATGACAGTAATCAATCTCACACCAGTTAAACAAGGATGGACTTGAACCATCTAGCTTTACAATCTATATAGCACAGTATCAGCAGACAGTGCCACAGGAGAATACTGTGTACAAGTGAGGCATAGAGCATCTATGAAGGGATGACATTAGCACTGTATTGCAAAGAAGATATGTATGTGTTAAATTACTTTTACAGCCGTCCAGCAAAGTAAATGCTGCCACTACAAAATTGTATAAACCAGCAATAAATCCAGTCACACACACATTCTTAGAAGGTAATCACTGCTGTATTCAAATGTCCTATTTCTCTAGTTACAAATTCTAGAGAAAAGTGTAAGAAATGCAAGCACTCCAGAAAAGTCTGACGTTTAAAGTGTAACAGTGCACTTTAGAAAGAATTAACTCATTAGCGTATTGCAGGGAAGATGTTCTGAAAAGTGGGATGGGAGACTCATCCACCTGTCTAAAGGTTTTCCATGTGGAAGCAGTTTGATTTTGGCTGTTGTGGAAGTTATATGTATTTGACTGCAGCTCCCCATAGACAAGTTTACTGCCATTAGATTCGAATACCCTACCTATCTAGTTGCATAATCACATACCACAGTAGAAGTCCAACTACAATTGTGACATATACCCCCAGATTCTCAAAAGCCTGGAAGGAGTGCAAGATGAGTGCAGTAGCTCATGTAGGCAACTTGTCAGCCATGCGATCCAGGAACAGCCGGCAAGGGCATGCACAAGTGCTCCAGCACTAATCTTGCATGGACTAAGCCCTGGTATACAAATCACCTCATTTGCAGGAGAAATCCTTGTAAATGAGGTGATTTTGCAATCCGGGAAGCTTGAAATAGTCTGTGCAAGACTAGTGCAATCTGTAGAAATGTACTCGGTTAGTAACCGAGTACATTTCTGCAAATTCCAAATCGGAGCTATGACAGCTCCAAATAAAAGTTGCATATCATTGAGGAAGCATGCCAATGGCCAAGTAGAAGACAATTGGCATTGCAAACTGTTGAAAAAATAGAAAAATCAACTTTTAATTTTTTTTCACCAATTTCGGCTGTTTAAGCATAGGGCAGCAGTGTGCAAATGGGATTGGAGGGAAAATAAGAAAATAAACTGAAAATGAGCATTCTAACAAAATCCAGTATTCTGCCATGCAAGTAAATGGCAGGCAAAAAACAACCTGGCCTGTGAGTAATGGTTGCTAAGGGGGGAGGCTCAGTGTGGGACATGTAACTATGCATTAGCAGGCGATCCTATGCAAATTAGGGAAAGGTTAGTGAATCCCAGATTTTCCCAGGGTTGTGAGGCAGGTCCCAAAAGTGTAAGAGTATAAACAGCTGGCTGCAAGACTAGGATATAGGTGACATCATGGGGGTGTGTGTCAGGCATACTGTAAGCGAATTGGAGACCTGTGGCTCGGGATTGCTCCTAGCTAAGCACAGCTAAGCTAGGGGTGTGTCTGCACCTGTCTAGCACTCTTTACAAAGTGCAAGTGGGTGTGCATAACATGCACCAGGTTTTACAGGAAGAAAAAGGAAGGTAAACCAGGAAATAGCAGCTCTGTGCACATCTGAACACTCAGTTTGCATGGCACACACATGGAATTAAACAGGAAGGCAATGGGAAGGGAAAACAGCAGTAGGAAGGTAATCAAAGAGAACTAGCTTATCGGTCAGGTGAAATGTTTCAGAATCAGCCAATTACACAGGCAGGAGATCAGCCTAGCCCAGCACACCACTATAAACTATGCAAACACCTACCCCCATTGTTTTTTTCCAAAAACTCTACACAACCGGTGTATACAGATGGGGAAATTTTACAAAATGAAAGCAAGAGAAAAATGTTAGGGGCTACTTTTGCTATCAAAAACCAGCATGTGCAAGAGGCTGAGAATGGTGAGGATGAGAATGCTACAGAGCAACCCACAGTGAAGAGACGGAGAAGAGTGTACAGACCCAGGGTAACCTACCAAGGGCTACATGAGCTGGAGATAGTGGAGTGCTATATGGTAGACAGGGACTTCCTACAGCAGATTGTTGAGCTGTGCCGGCCATGCCTGACACACAGAACCAACAGAAGGGAACCCATCCCAGTGGATACCAAGGTATGTGTAGACCTAAGAATACTAGCTACAGGTACCTTCCAAAGGCCAACTGGGGATATGATGGGTATCTCACAGGCATCAGCATCCAGGGTTCTCCACCAGTTCCTGGATGCCATGTCAGCACATGTCGGTGAGCACATATATTTCCCCATCACCTGTGAGGCGTTGGCCAGCAATATTTGTCTCTTCCACCAAATAGCAGAATACCCTGAGGTATTGGGTGCAATAGACTGCACGCACATATGCATTAAAGTACCACCAGGTGAGTGGGGTAGGGTCTACATCAACCGCAAGGGCTTCCCCTCCATCAACTGCCAGGTTGTGTGCGATGTCCAGGGCATAATAATGAATGTGTGTGCTGGCTGTCCTGGAAGCTACCACGATTCCCACATCTGGCATCTGACGCAGCTGTACCAGACATTTGCCAATGGTGACATCCCACATGGTCACCTAGTGGGGGATGCTGGATACGCACTGGAGCCATGGGTGATGACACCCATCAGAAATGCACACACACCCGAACAAGAACTCTATAATGACGCACACACACAAACATGAATCAGAATAGAGCGCGTGTTTGGGATGCTCTAGTCACGGTTCCGGTGACTGGACACATCTGGTGGAGCCTTGCAGTACTCACCAACTACATGTACCCAAATTGTCCTTGTATGTGCCATGCTACACAATATGATCCTGTGAAAACAGCTGCAGCAGGAACGGCATGGGGCAGGGCCACACAGCCCCTCACCAGTGCCAAGGCCTGCACAGATGCAGAGTGACTCAGAGGCGGTACAACCTGAGCTTGCCCCAGTAGGCAGAAGGAGGCATGTCCAGTATGCCCTGGCCTTGGCAAAGAGGCAATGCATAGCACATGCACTGGCACAGTAGGGACCCAGGGAATGACACCTCTCTCCGACTCGCACAAACAGTAAAAGGGATGCCAAATTTTACACTGCCTGTGCTCAACCATGTATAGGGAGTGTACTATTTGCATCCGACATAGGCAGCCCTGCAGCACCACCCTCAATACTGGGACACCCACAAAGTAAGTGACTCACACATGCCAGTTGGGGGGTCACATACCCAACAATAGTCACAGCCAGCAGGATAGGTGTAGACAAACACAAAGACAGAGGCTCTGAATGAGTCCCATGGGTAACCCCTACACCAGGCCTACACAGACAGACTACAGCAGGCCAGCCAGTTGGATGTAAATTGTGAAGGCAAGGAAGTCAGAAACTAATATGTAGGTAGTGAAAGCTGAGATCTGTAGTACACTGGTATGTCTCTAGCCAGCACGATAGGTAAGACTACAGACTGAAATGGTGTACCCAACATATCAGTACAGTCCTAGCAAGTGTGTAAAAGTGTAAGGTGTGCCCCACCATCCTATGTACACTTATAGTAATAGTCAGGTGTGCCCCCCCACCCCTGTGTAGAAATGTAGAAACAGTCAGGTGCCCCCCCTGCTATGCAGAAATGTAGCAACAGTCAATGCCAAATGACTAATGTATACCCTGCAGACACAGCATGCTACCTGTTGGTGTACAACACAAAGGTCAGCACTGCAGTACAAACCACCTGGACTTGATCCACACATGCAATATAGATGGCCATACTGGGCATGCTCACACACTTAGAGGAATAAAGGCAATGTCAGTCAACAACATACTGAAAGCCCATACTGGGCATGCTCACAAACTTAAACACAAGAAGGCCATGTCAGCAAACAAGAGTGGCCCAGACATATATGGAAATTGTAGTTCTCAGTGCAGACACATGTCAGTATGCACCACTCCTGCCTTGTACACACAGTGGATAGGAATACAGACATATATGTAAGGACAACACACTATAATAAGCCAAAGGTAGATGGACATAGATGTGCTGAAGAGGGTGACTGTGATAAGGAGCCATCTGGGCCTGCCTCACCCAGCACACAGCCAAAGGGCCTTAAACACATGAGGTGCAGGTGTCACTCACTGCAGATACTAGCCACCAGTATCTGTCAGCATGACAGCGTGTTGCACGTGCCAGTTGTGCAACATGACTGTACATGGAAGTTGTCATCTAGTAGTACACGTACCTGTGGCATATGACCCCGTGAGTGCCCGCATGCGGCATGTCAACCCCTACATGAATGGGTTACGGCCCATGCACAAACCGCCCTACCCATAGCAGTATCATGTCAAGCCTGCTGAGGTCATCCAATGTGAAATACACCTTTGGGGGAGCTGTAGCTCAGTAATCCCCATGGCATGTGCCATAACTGTGTACTAGCTAGGTAGTAGTCCTAACCCCAGACTTGGCAACTGTGTGAGTGTGTGTATGTGTGCATGTCTCAGTCTCTGCCTGTGTAAAGAGAAATGCTTTCTAGGCTACTCACACTCAGTACAGTTCATATACACAACATTGGCAAGGCTGCAGATTTCACGCACCTAGAAATACACCTCTGGGGAAACCATAGCCCAGTAATCTCTGTAGCATGGCTTGTAATTGCATACTGCTGTAGTGTGATAAAGTAGTGCGGTAGGTGTTCTAACCCCAGACCTGGTAAGTGTGTGTGTGTGTGTGTGTGTGTGTGTGTGTGTGTGTGTGTGTGTGTGTGTGTCTGACTGCATAGAGAGCAATGCTTTTCAGGCCACTCACACCCCGTACAATACACATACTCATCCTTAGCAAGGCTGCTGATGTCACTCTCCTAGAAATACACCTCTGGGGAAGTAATAGCCCAGTAAACTCTGTAGCGCATCCTGTAACTGCATACTACTGTAGTGTGATAAAGTAGTTAAGTAGGTGTTCTTACCCCAGACCTAGCAACTGTGTGCTTGTGTGTTTGTGTGTGTCTGACTGTGTAGAAAGCAATGCTTTTTAGGCCACTCACACCCCATACTATACACATACTTGACTTTGGCAAGGGTGATGATGTCACTCATCTAGAAATACACCTCTGGGGAAGTAATAGCCCAGTAAACTCCGTTGTGCATCCTGTAACTGCATGCTGCTGTAGTGTGATAAAGTAGTTAAATAGGTGTTCTAACCTCAGACCTGGCTTGTGTGTGTGTGTGTGTGTGTGTGTGTGTGTGTGTGTGTGTGTGTGTGTGTGTAGAGAGCAATGCTTTTTAGGCCACTCACACCCCGTACAATACACATACTAGACTTTGGCAAGGCTGCTGATGTCACTCAACTAGAAATACACCTCTGGAGAAATCATAGTCCAGTATTCTCCAGAGCACGTCTTGTAACTGCGTACTGCTGTAGTGTGATAAAGTAGTGAGGTGGGTGTCCTAACTCCAGACCTGACAAGTTGGTGTATGAATCTGTGTGTGTGTGTCCGACTGAGTAGAGAGCAATGCTTTTTAGGTCACTCACACTCCATACAATTCATATACTCAGCTTTGGCAAGGCTGCTGATGTCACTCACCTGGAAATACAGCTCTGGGAAAGTAATACCCTAGTAATCCCTGTTGCGCGTCCTGTAACTGCATACTGCTGTAGTGTGAAAAAATAGTTAAGTAGGTGTTCTAAACCCAGACTTGGCAACTGTGTGTGTGAATTTGTGTGTCTTTGTGTCACTGTCTGTCTTTGACTGAGTAACAAACAATGCTTTTTAGGTTACTCACACTTCTTAGAATTCATATACTCAACTTTGGCAAGGCTGCTGATGTCACTCACCTAGAAATACACCTGTGGGAAAGTCATAGCCCAGTAATCTCTGTAGGGCATCCTGTAACTGCATATTGCTGTAGTGTGATTTAGAACTGTGGTAGGGTTCCATCTCCACCCATGGCAGTTCTGGATGTTTTGTGTGTGTTGCAATTTCTGTGTATGGAGCAATGCAGCATAGGCTACTCACTCACAGTACATTTCAAATGCCCTACTTTGCCAATCCTGCTGATGTCATTCATTGTGAAGTACAACTTTGGGGACCAAGTTCTTTCATAAACCCAGTGGTGCGGCCTATAACAGCTCCATGCTGTACGGTGATATAGACCTCAGTCAGGAGTTCTATACCCACACATGTCAGTTGTATATGTTTTGTGTGTGTCTCACTGTCTTTGTAGGGAGCATTGCATTTTAGGCAGTACAGTTGAAATGCTCTACTTTGGTAATCCTGCTGATGTCATTCACTGAGAAATACACTTTTGGGGAAACAATACTCTAGTAATTTTGATGGTGCGTACTATGACTGCATAGTGCTGTAGTGTAATGAAGTAGTTAGGTAGGGGTTCTACTCCCAGACATGACAGGTGTGTGGTTGTAACTCATATCCTGTGTAGCGGTGAGTGTGGGCAATGTGGGGGGGGGTTGCTAATTTATTTTATGGTGGCCCTACTATATATCACAATGTCAACCACAGAGGGATAACAGATGTAAATTAGCTGGGAGGCTGTGGTCCAAAGCCATACCCATACATGTGACATCAAGGCCAGACAATCCAAGTTAGCAACCCCACTATTACCCATAGCACACACTCAACCCATGTGTCATATGAGCACACATGCCTAGACAGCAGCCAATATATGGGAAGTACACTGCATATTGGCCACTGATAGTAGCTATGCAGTGATAGCAGTGGGCTACAGAGGGCATGTCACCCTGCCCCATCTGCCCAATATGCACGTACATGCAGACAGTGCACCTCTACCATGTTCCCCAATGGACACCTGCACCACCTGTGGTGCCTTCACATGTGACTCACAATGGACATACCATGCCTGGCAACATGTCCTGCATGGACAGATGACACTGACATCAGGGAATGCTGTTGGCATGCCATCAGTGTAGGTGAAGGGTAAACCTGCTACCCATTATCAGTACCTGCCACAGGTGGGCAAGACTGGCACATCTGATGATAATCTGTGTTCACAACATGGGCCAGACACCCCAGGTACAGTTTCACATGTCACTGTACATGCATGTGGGAGGTGTGCACATCCCAGACACCATCCATGTCATGGAATAAGGAACACATACATGGCATGTGGTGTACAGCATTGGCCACACACAATAGTCACCCAGGTGACTGGATGGGGGATGCAATACCCACCTGTGTGGGCAAATGCAGTAACTACAGGCCTGAGCCACAATGCAGACCATTGTCATGTGGCCTGATGCCAAAGTATACCCATCACCTACCCTTGTACAGCCTGCTGGCACAGTTGACCACCACACACCCATGTAGACATGCACCCATGTCAGAACTGGCACCCTGTGTGTTTGTGTGTATCTGTTGTATGGTGCGTATGTCCACATCCAAACTCACTACAACCCCCCAGGGTATACTGAAGCATGCTGTCTGATGTCTGACATCTCCTCATACTCTTTGCCCATTTGGCCTCCGTATGACCCATGTGGTGCATGTGATACCTGCACACTGATGTGTTGTGGCAATCCCACTAGTGATGAGTTGCACTCCTGGCCCTGCCAAGTATGTCAATCTGTGTGCGTCCCTGTGTGAGTGTGCCTGTGTTGACGCTGGCGCCTATTCATTCAGACAGGCATGTGTATGACACCTACCATATATCTACTGTATCCCTGTTGCAGATGTCACTCACCCTCACATATCTGTTCTGAGTGCTCCACAACAGGTAACCCATGTGGTGCATCCAGTAACTGCATCGAACTGTGATAGCACTACATAGTTGTCAGGGGTTTGATACCCTGTGCTGGTAGGTGTGTGACACAAGCATGCTTCAGTTTTGCACTCCCATACCTCCCTGACATGTATTTGTCTCTGTCTGCCTCCACCACTCCCTCTGTGGTGGATGTGGAGACCTACAGCTGCCTTGCTTAGGCAGCAGCATGTGTATTTTACGTGATGCTCATGATCAGCTGATGGCCTCAGCACTAATTTCAGCCCTCCCCTAGCTGATTGCATGTGGAATAGCTGTGGGAACAATCCCATAGCCAGTTGCATGGAAACACATTCCAATACCTAGGAATATCATGGTGGTGTTGGGCCTTTTCAGTCACTGTGAGCAGGAACTAGATCTGTTGTTTGGCAAACAGCATCTCACATGGATTGGGTATTTAATTCTAACAACATACACTGTGGAAAGATGGCAACAAACAGTAGGGGGATGTGCCTGACCTGACTACAGACTGTAAGTGCCGCCATACTTCATTTGGAGTAATGTTGGTTTAACAGTGTTTGTCTGGATATGCCTGTCATACATGTAGTAATACCTGCCATGTCAGTTCCATGTATATGAGGAATCCCCATCTGCAGGGTCATCTGCAGACTGGGCAGTGTTGTGCCTATGGTTTCATGTGTTAGCCACAGTGCATCTCTCTGTGCAATGCAGATGGTAGTGTGAGGATTGCAGTCTGTAGATGGTGAAGGCCGTCACAGTTACTGACTTCATATCCCTCATAGGACATATGTTGCAACAAACACCATTACAATGGAAAATATACAAGGTTATCACAGCAACATGTCTATACTGGCCCTTGTATGTGCTGTAAGCCACACCACTGTCAACGTTTGTACATATGGCATGCATGAAGTGGTGCATATGTGCTGTACACCATAAATAGTGTCATCATATCTGATAACAAGCCAGGGATATATCAGATTGCTACACATGTCATGTACAGTAGGGGTTATATTTCATGACATAAGCTGGACATTCTGTGAATGTTTGTACAGTACTGAGGTCTGTGTAGTGATGGTGAATGTCGGCAGTGTGTGTATTGTCAATATGTACTTTAGCCTGTGTACAGACTGTGGCAGATGTCATTGTCCTAGCTCCATTTCTATCAGATGTTACATGCTGCCCCACTGTATGGTACCGTTTCACCGTACATAATTGTAAGGCCATACACACACATGTCCCATACCACAGACAGCAATCAGACCAAACTGTGTAGCAGCCCAGTATATGTAGGGACATTCTGTGAGTGGCACATATGAGGATGGTGTAGAACAGATAGTCCATATACTGTAATATTATGCTAGCCTCTCATATGTGGCTGTGGCTGTGTTCACATTGGTTGTGGTTATGCACTGTCACATAGGTGTATCTTACCCTGTGATGTAACATGGCTGCTGACCCTGCTATATATGCAGGTACATGTGCATTCCCCCATACAAGATGTAGGCCAGTGTTGATCCAGTCTGCCTTTAGCCTGCACAGTGCATTGTTACATGCCTAGCAGCTTAGTGTACTTAACCAGTGGGATGTCATGTGCAGATACTTGCCAGATGTACTGCTTCCGTGCCTCCCTTAAATGTCATGTATGTCAGACAGAGCAGTGGGATGCTGTACATATGTATGTCAATATCTACTGGATAGTATGTGTCCATGGCACCCCTGTACCAGCAGTCATTATGTGTCAGGCCAGACAGGAGTGTGTGAATCCAACACCTATGGTGCCAAATGTATACCAGTCGTTATGTGTTATACCCATATACATGGCTGTCTACATCCATATTGTCAGGCCTGGTACACGTGGTGTACTAAGGGAATATGTGTATACCTCTGGACTGTACATGGTGTGTTTGAAGTTCCATATATAGTGGCCAATATCTTTGCTGCACTCCACAGGGGCATTACATGATAGCAGTGATACTTTACAATGATTTCCATAGAATGTCTGTCAGTAGCCAATGGCACACATGTTATAAGCAGTTTTCAGCATCCACACACACCATGTATCTGAAGACAATCCCAATGACAGTAGCAACAGTCTAGTAATATATCTGCTATACATACCTGACATCCCCTTTCACTACGACATTGAGACTGTAGTGGCTGGGGTACGGCTACACTCCATGTCCAGGACATATGGTGAAATATTTGTACATATGCCTATCCAGATAGCCATATTTATATAATGACACGTGTATTACATTGAATTACCACTGTCATGGCAACCACTCACTATAAATCCCTACAGCATGTGGCCATGGTCCCGTCACATTTCCTGTGGGATGGACATCCGTCCTGTGTGTGGACATCAGTGTTACAGACAGCAGGTAGCAATACCTCTTACAGCAGAACCTGCAGACACAGGCCAAACCCACATTTGGGTAAGGTTCCAGACCTACAGACAGCGTGAGTAGTATTGTTGTGTGCAATGTATCTTGCTGTTCTTACAGGGTTTCTGTGTACATCGTACTTTTTCATGGAATGTTGTCTGTCTGCATAGCTCTCAACTGTGGACCTATCCGTATGATACCAGGGGGATTGGCTGTTAGGTTTTGTCTGTGCACCAAACAGGTATTGTCCCAATATATCTGTGGCATTCTGTTTGTTGAGTGCTATCAGTACATGACTACATCCATTTGTATTTCAATGTCGTATCCCTGCATAAGGGTATGCTGCAACAAATTCTGTAACACCAGTAATTTCCAGGGTATGTAACAGCAATAATGCAAATATGGCCCTATGTTCCTGCCTTCGTCCTCCACATATATGCCAGTCTTTGTCCTGCTGCTGTGATACAGGAAGGGTTGTTAGGAAATGGCCTATTTATTTACAGCTAGCATTACTGCTATCATCCCAGTCATGTCATGGACTCCCACACCAACTTTTGGGCCATGTCCATATATATGGGGGCAACAGCTGGAGAACACATATGTGCCCTTGTACATTCCTGAGGTAAGTGTGTGGTACACAGTGTTCCTTGCCCTTGTACAGCCTTTTATGGGGGGGGTTCTATGCCATTAACCTAGGCTATGGCACCTTTTCAGTGATATAACTGTTAAGAAGAGGGTCATTCGGTGTGATAGTGAGATGTTAGGTTAAGCAATGTTATGTACAAAATACTGTGACATTAACACAAGTGCTACTTTTCCCCCTAGGGCTTGACTACAGGGTGTAATTGTAGGCTGCTGAACTACATCTGTATTTGTTGATCGTTACGTATCCTGAAGGCAAATCCTGTTCCTATTGTTGTACTAATTGAAGGCCTTGGCCTGGAAAGCATAGTATGATATATATATATATATATATACATATTGCTTGCATCTACTGTTTTGTGTGGGCCTTGCATTCATGACTGTTTACATATTTCAAACTTTATGTGGTGTCAGTACTGGCATACATTAATGTATAGTACAGGAATAAAGGTTATCTATGTATGCATACCTGTGTGTTGTGTCATGTCCTTTGAATTGTGGGTGGGTATGTGTTTAATGTCAGTATTCTCATTTGTGGGAATGGTTGCCACACTACACATTTCACAGGTGCCAGTTGAAGGGCTTGTGGCTGAGGGATATACATTGCACCCAGTACTTCCACACTACGTTTACATATGTATGGCTACTGATACCTTTTGTGTGTGTGTATGTGTATGTACCTATATATATCTCATATGGCTATATATATATATATATATATATATATATATATATATATATATATATATATATGTAGCTATAGATATATACATCTGTGTGTGTGTATATATATATATATATATATATATATATATATATATATATATATATATATATATACATACATATGAACATATGTATGTATCTGTATACAATTGCTGTTATATGATTATTTGTGAGTCATACAATAATGTATATATCTACATATAGCTGTCTATCTGTCTACATTTACAGATATATATCAGTCCATATGTCCATTCATGTTCAGCTCATATTTTGGCCTGTTTCTCATTCCCTTGGCAATTGGCATGGATGATCGCAGCATTGAAGTCAGTAACTAGTGGCAACACATTTGTGTTTCAGACTTCATCTCGTTCTACATATGTGTTCTAATACATATAACTGTGTAACTAGCAACATTTTAAGTGCATTAGAGCATTCGTTGACATATATCCCTATTTGTACCTACAGTGTGGCATACTTTGTCCATACTTCTTGCATTAACAGGTTATGTGGTGTGATAATAATACATTACCTGTACTGTTGACTGATTGTGCTGCATAATATGTTTGTGAGAACGTCAGGATATGTATATCTGTCAAGGTTTAGTGGTAAATCACTTTGTGTAGGGACCTGGGTTCGAGTCTTCGTGAGGCAGTTTATTTTGCTGCTGAGCAGAACAAGGGACATTGGCTACAGATTGACTGATGCACTTTTAAGCAGTTGTAAGCAAGTTTTCATGGGTTCGCGTGTAGCTAAGCAATGCCTACTCAGGTTAAGCAATTCAGCAGCTAACTGAGTATAAGAAACTGTAACCAGACTTTAGCAGTGCTTACCTCCATGCAAACCTGCACAAATCTGCTTACCACTGCTTAAAAGTGCTTACTGCCGCTTACCCCCATGCTAATTCCTTTAAAAGAAAAGAAAAAGGGGTTGATAGGAAAGTGGTGAAAAACGGGGCACAAAGAGGGAAAGACAGTAGGGAAAATAGCTAGGCATGTGCAGGAAGGATATAGGAAAGGTCCATAGCTGCCCATTTCTTCTACAGGAACAGCTGTTCATATACACTATATTAGCAGGTACACTTGGACCCTCAAACCCTTGGGAGAGGGGTGAGGACAACATATATTCATTGTGATGACAATTAGACCAGATTATGTGTCCAGTTGACATGTGTGCGAAATGGACAGCTATGTATGGAGCGAGATTTTTTTGTGGGAACAAATTGCCTTTTTTTTCTTTTTTTCTGGTGAGAGTGAGATGTTGGGGAGGGAGAGTAGGTATACTTGAGGAGGTAGGTTGGGTAGGTTAACAGACAAGACACACAAGATGCATACAGGGCTGGTATATGACACATGTGAGGGTAAACACCTTGGATTGGGAGGGGTGTTTGGAAGTCACAAGCCCATGAGCCCCCAACTGGAAACAGTGGGACTGAGGTCCCACCCATGGGCAGTCACCACTGCACCTTCACGGCCCTGAAGGTGGCTGTACTGGGGGCTGTGTGAAAGGGGCAGGCTCACCCTCTGATAGTGTCACGTGGCCCTTAAGCTGGCGTAGCGGCTCTCGATACTCCAGATTGCGCTCCTTACGCACCACAGACAGGACCTGTTGACGGGTGACAGGTTCCTCTCCAAGCCCGCTCCAAGGGGGGGGTGAGCCCCATCCCCTGCAGCGGTTCCACCCGAAGGTGGCACATGGCTCACAGAGGAGGAGGTCCCAGGCAGGGCCCCAGATGCACTGGTGCCCGGTGCCATGGCAAGCTGAGGTGGGACATGTGGGTCTGCTGGGACCGGCCTTCACATGTTTATGACAGATTTGGGTTAGTAACAGTCAACAGCATTCAGGATTATTTATAACAGCATGCATAGGTATTCCCATTTACCCAACACACCAGAATTAACACAGTTGCAGAGCAAGCAGATCACATGCATATATGGCACAACAGTGGCCATTACAGGAGCATGCAGGTTTTACTGATGGCAACAGGCCACCAATATGGGTGTATTTTCACATGGCACATGCATAGAAACAAATGTGAATATTTATAAACCATTAGGACATATGTCCCAACAAAAGGTTGGAGTGCACACATACCAGTTGAGGAGTGTCATTGGGTTATTATGCACATATGATAGGGGTGAGAGAGAGTTCAATTAACAACTAATATATCCTTGTAGTTTTCACCACATTCTTAGTCACTGCAGTGGTCTTTCCCTTACATATATTATTACACTACACAATGGCCTTATATTGTACACTGGTATGTTTATAAATTATTATATACGTGACCTGTGTCTTACATACAGGAGTGACAGGCTGCAGGTGTTAATGCAACATATGTTGAGAATTGCTGTCATACACTTTGGGTGAGGTGCTAGAATGACAGGTTTGTTTCCTTATACAATCTCTGACTATGTACATGTTTGAATATCAGTTATAAATGATTAACAGCTGCCTACAATTCTTGAAACATCACGATGGATTTTCCGGGGAACAGGGTACCAAGCTGGCGATAAGGGCCATTTATCTGGACATGCTGGACAGATTGGAACAGTTGTGGTGTATGAATATGCCTATAACTTCCAATTTAAACATTCTAGCAAATTCTGTACAGTTTTTGGGTGTAATTATGCATACAGCTTTCTATCTGAACATTGTATCAAAATCTGTACAGTTGTGGGGTATGATTATGCATACAACTTAGTAGCACTCCCAGGATTCCAACCTCTGCTGTGTGTGACAAAATATTATAGCTAACATCACAGTACACTGTGCTATCAGGGAATTGATGTACAGCGTTTGACTGTTTTCTAAGTCTCCCTAACTTGTACAATATAACTGACCTCTTGGCACTTCCAAATATTGCTATGCAGGACTTCATGCCCATTTTATCAGCATACCACGATGTGGGTGACACTACTTAAGATACAACAGTACTATTTATAGTATGGAACAGATTGCCAAAATATAGGTTCATAGGTTCATAGGTAGGTACTAGGCTATTGGCCCTAGGGCCCATATAAGTCTAGCCAAAAATGTACCCTGGCTTTCGCCCCACAAGAAAATTATTTTCCTGCGCCCCTGTCAAGTAGAGCTACAGAAGTGATCCCCGGGGTGAATTTCCTACCTCCCGTCCAATCATCAAGATTTTTCTTGAAGAGTGCTAATGGGGAGCTCTGTTTGACATAGATAGATAGTCTGTTCCAGAGTATGGGAAGTCTCTGGGACAGGAATCTATACCTCTAGCATGTTCTGTTTATTGTGGTGACAAGGTTTAGGTCCCTAGAGCATGTAGCTTGGAGGGATTGGGATTTCTTTAAGTGGAGCATGTCCAACAGCTCTGGGTTTGACATAGCTTTGTATGTCAGGCAGAGATCACCTCTGAGTAGGCGATATGTGACGGAGTAAAGCTGGAGTTTTTTGAGACAGTCTGCGTAGGGCATCTGTTTGAGGCTGGTAATCCTCTTTGTGAGGTATTTCTGTGGCCTTTCCAGTTGTTGTAAATATCTTGTGCGGTACATACCAAAAGGGGCGTTGTACTCTATAATGGGTCTAATGAGTGATGAGTAGAGGGGAACAATGACCTCTTTTTTTCTGGATGAGAAACCTTTTGTGATGAGGTGAGCCACGTAGAAGGATTTCCTGACCACTGTGGCAATGTGATTATCAAAGGAGAGACTACTGTCCACATGTGTCCCAAGGTCTCTTATCACATTTTCAGAGTTAAGTAGACTACCAGCTATGTGGTAGTTCATGGGTACAGAGTTTTTACCAAAGGGTATGACAATACACTTTTTGGCATTGAGCTTCAGGCCATGGCTTTGACACCAGGCATCTGTCTCAGTGAGGCCCTTTTGTAGTATGTCCACATCATTAGGAGTTTTGATTATGGCTCCTAGTTTGCAGTCATCTGCAAACTTTGTTAGCCAAAGACATTCTGTGTTAGCCTGTACTTCAGAGAAGTAGATACCAAACAGGAGAGGACCCAGGACTGAACCCTGTGGTACTCCACTTGTCACTGGTCTGAAGTCAGATTTGGAGTCTGCTACTTTCACAGTGAGGGTTCTGTCCATGAGCCATTTGGCAACCCATCTTGTGACATAGGGATTTATACCTAGATTAGTGAGCTTATCTATAATTCCAGAGTGGGGGATGGTGTCAAAAGCGTTAGCGAGATCTAGATAAGCTGTGTGAACCACCTTGCCCTCATCTATGGCTTTGGTGACTGCTTCAAAGAAGTCAGTCAGGTTTAGGAGACATGATCTGCCTTTTACAAATCCGAACTGGGTAGGGTCCAGAGTTTGGAGATTATCAGTGTCTTTGTTTATGAGTTCCATGATGATACGTTCCATGGCCTTGCAGACCAGGCTCTTCAGGCTAATGGGGCGGTAGTTCCCAGGGTCTGTCATGGCTCCCCCTTTGTGGAGTGGGATAACCATCATGGGGCACCATTCAGTGGGCACAAAGCCTGAGGTGAGGCTGTGACTGAACATAGTACTTAGGTAGGGTGCCACTTCATTCTGTAGTTCATGTAGAATGCAGCCTGGGATATTGTCAGGTCCCATGAATGCTGTGTTCTTGGCTTTGGAGAGTGTATTTTTTACCTGTGCAGCTGTGATTACAGGAACATTGCATTCTTCCAGTATAGAGATGGGCCCTTTAGGGGGTGAGAGGGGGGTAAAGTTAGCACTGAACCTATCTGCCAGGATGTTGGTAATTTCAGTTGGTTCTGTATATTTATTGCCATTGTGCTGTAACTCAGAGCAGATCTGAGTGTTGCCATTGAGATTCTTGACATAGCTATAGAATGCTTTGTGGTTATCTTTAGAGTCAGTGGCAATTTTGTTTTCATAACTAGCTTTGGAGGATTTTATGAGGGATCTCAGCTTCTTACTGAGGTTGACCAGGGAGTTCCGCCAGTCATGGGATTTTACTCTTTTTTGCAACAGTTTCTTTCTTCTCTTGTAGAGTTTGTTTATGGCAGAGGACCACCAGATTGGCTTCCCTTTTTTGGAGGATAGCATCTTGGTTTTATTAGGGATAGCATGATCCATGCACTCGTGTAAGTGCTTATAAAGTGCATTTGTGTAGGATTCAGCAGTTGTACCTCTATTGTCCGTCTGCATGGGTGTCATGAAGTTTGCCACTTCTGTCTTAAGAAGTGTGAAGTTGGCTTTGGAGAAGTTTTTTACTGTGGTTTCCCTAATTGGGGGCGGAATGTGGATGTCTAGGGTGATTAGCTTGTGGTCGGATCTGACCAATGAGGAATTGACCTCTGGTGTGGAACACCATTTGCCCACGTTGGTAATGACCAGGTCTAGGATATTGGTGCCCCTGGTGAGGGTGTGAATAAGTTGATCCAAGGCAATGGAATGTATGAATTCCAGAAAACATTGAGCAAAAGAGTAGGTACATGAGTAGTTTTCCCAGTTAATGATAGGGTAGTTGAAATCACCCATTATTAGGGTGTTAGGTTGTACCCTAATACTTTCCAGTGTATCAAGAAATGAGAAGTGGGAATCCTGGGGCATGGTGAGGGGTCTGTAGCAAACTACAGTTTGGACTGTGGTCTTGCCCAGAGTTAGTTGCACTTGGATAATCTCGGATGCATTATGCTGTGCAACCAGCCTGGAGGTGTGGATATCCTTAATGAATATGGACACGCCTCCACCTTTAGTACTTCGTTCCGAGTTAGGTGGCCGAAAGGTGTGGTATGAATTATAGCCTGGTAATGCAGGGGTGCTCTCTGGAGCTTTGAACCAGGTCTCTGTCACTGCACAGATGTCAATGTTCTCCATTTTAAGGAGTGCCTCGAGTGAGTGCATTTTGAGGTTTAGACTTCTAGACTTGAGTAGCATTACCCTCAGATTTTGCTTGCTTGTACCTGTTACAGTGGTGAATTTGATATTTGAACCTTGCCTAAAAAAGGCACTATAGGGGTGGCAAGAGCCTTAGCCAGTATCCGGAATCCCAAGGGCGACAGGTGCAAGCCGTCCCTGGCAAAGCATCATGGTCTGTCGATCATGTCGTCCCTGGCAGACAAATACTGGATCCTCTTAGAATGACACCAGAAGCTTAGCCAATTGTTGAAGTCAATCATTTTGTCCTTGTACTGTGGCATCATTCTGGGTGATGGCAGGATGCTACTCAGGGCCAGTGTCATACCTGCTTGGGCTACGAGATCGGAGAGCTCCTCCATGTCTCTTTTCATGTAGTCCAGGAAGGTACATCTCAGGTCATTCACACCAACATGGACAATGACAGTGTCATATTTGTACTTGTTGTGGAGTGACCTGAGTGCGTGCGTTATGTGGCGGATCCTGGCACCTGACAGGCAGCTGGCAGTAACTTTCTCCTTGTTAACCTGGTGAGTGGAACATCAGTGTGCCTGACTATAGAGTCACCTATGATTAGAGTGTTGGGTACATTGTTATGCCTTATAGGCTGTGGTTAATTGGCACACTGAGTTTGTGGGCTATGTGTCATTTGGGTTGTATTGGGTAGTGGAGTTTGCTTGCGTTTCTGCTTTGGAGGTCCCTGATGCTTGGGCAGGTTTTTCTTGAGAGCCTCCGTGAATGTAGGTGTGTGTTTTGTGCTTCTATGTGTGTGTTTTGGTGGTGTAGGTTTTGAGGGACTATGTGATGAGTATGGTGTGATGCAAGTGCTTACCTTCTCCTCTTGACTGTCTAGTCCAGTCTTGGGTGAAGATGGCTTTGCTTCCAGTTTGGCTATATAAGTGCATCTCTCACAAGTTGTAATGTTTGGTGGTAGGAGGAGAGGGTTGTCTGTGTACATGACACAATTGCTGCATTGCCCCAAGATGCCCAGATTCATCAGGTAGACAGGAGAAATCACCTGGAGCTGACCCTTAGACATGCCCGGATAGGTGCTTATTTATTAAGTACTAAAAACTGCTTTCCTCTAGACAAGTGAGGAAAGTTGAGTGCTGTAGTAATTTGCAGCTTATTTAGTGCTTACGAGTTCTGAACAAGTGCTGAGTTCAAAGAAACTGATTTGAGTGCTGAAACTAGAAAACTGGCTAGTTCTAAGAAACAAAATTAAGCTAGAAGGCTTCCCTCCAAAACAGAAAGGCTTGGGGGCTCAGCAGCCTACAAACAGTCTAGACCACTTACAGGAAAGGCAGGAAACAAGCTTAAAAAAAATTTTTGTATTTTTTTGTTTTTTTTCTTTACCAGATGCACTCTTTGTACACAGTAGGAGTGCCTAAAATCAGAAAATAATCTCACTGCACTCAGTTGAGTGAACAAATGAGATGGACCCAGAAGGAGTATCCAAACACAAATTTAGAAGAGGGGTGGGCAGTTTCAAAGCCACCAAGATTAACACTAAAACAAAAACAGGAAGGGTGGGTGGGGAACTAACTGACAAAACAGAGTCAAAACTTCCAGTTCAGTTAAAATTCAATGTAACACAAATACATCAATTTAAATGTCGTATTATTTGAAAAATGTGCAGATAAAAGGTACTTAAATTCTCTTATACATCCAGTTGAATACAGCTATATCTTAGCCAGCCTGAGCTGAGGTTTTAAGCAGAAAATATTCCTAGATGTACCACTTAAATAGGCAGTGACAGGCTATCAATGAATGAGACTACCAACGCCTGCAATTACTAACAGCATATGAGAGAAGAGTTAACAGAAACACTCCAGGGGTTATACCTTTATTCGAAGACTATTACACATTTATTTCTACTGGTACATCACTTTTTAAGGCTCTTATGTTTATTTGTTATGACAGTACATGCAGACTGATTACTAACCTGCCTCGTGATGCAGCCTTTGCAGCCTAGCATCATGGGCTTGCTGGTTTGCAGCCTGCTCATCTGCAGCTGCCACAGAAATGCAGTGATATTTAGCCATACCTATCCATAGCATACACAAGCTAAGCAATTATTTACTACTTAGTAGAATGAGTACTTACTCAGTCCAGGGGCATTGGGCATTTGCCAAAACTCCTGGATCCACTGTTACAGTACATCGCCCCTCCGCCGCTTCAGGTCAGCATGGTGGTGCCTGACTTGCTCACCAGTCCGGGGGTACCTGTGGCACTGGTTAGGTCACGAGCAAGACTGTCCCAGGCCTCCGTTTTATACTGCGAGCCCTGGTACTTGCCCTGCAGTAGTCTCTGGCCAGGAGCCATACCATGGTTTTTGACTCCTGTATGCCCCAGCACAGCTCTCTAATTCGAGTGACTTCACCAACACCAGCCATTCTGCCTGCAGTAGGAAGCTACAACCAGTTATGAGACGTATTCCTGCCTGTGGGGTTTAAATACAGCCATTTTCCCACACTTTCCCATGATTGGCCGGTTTTGAAAAGGCTAAGCTATGGGCACACTTGCTTACATAAAGTTGGCACTGCTTAAAGAGGTATACCACTAGGCAAATTGAATTGACTCTGCTACACATTGCTTACACTTACTAACTTGAGCTGTGCTGCGGTTAGCAATGCTTACTAGTTAATTAGCATTATATTTGCTATTTGGCAATGACTTATTCTTCATTACAGGATATATATGTGTCTAGTATCCGTGATTCACGTGTACATACACTGTAAGGGGACATGGGGAATTCTACACTTTATTACAATCACACCTCAGATCTATGCTTACTGCAATACTCCAGTTCACATATTTATGCTCTGTGGCAGGTTATCCAACATCACACTATACATAGACTCAGTTCACATGTTTGGTTTGACTTTCCTGTGGTGAGGATTAGTTTGCTGATACCTCATTTATATTTATTGCTATGATGGCCTGGGGTTAACTACTGCAACTAGTGTGCAGGTTTCTGAGAGGCAGTCTATTTTTTTGCTAGGCAGAACATGGGCTGTTGGATACAGTGTGATTAAGATACTTTTGAGCAGTCGTAAGTGGGTTTGCATGGAGGTAAGCACTGTCTACACAGGTTAAGAAATTTAGAGGCTTACTGGGTGTAAGACACTGTAACTGAAAATTAGCAGGGCTTACCTTCTCGCAAAACCGGGTACACAGCCTTATACTCGCTTATTGGTGCCGACATATGCTTACTACTGCTTCTTGCTGCTTAACCTGACTACTGTTTTATGCATAATGATATGGACACCTCACATGTGCATTTCCTGCAGTACTCTAGGTCATATATGTATGTGTGTGTGTGTATATATATATATATATATATATATATATATATATATATATATATATATATATGTTCCTTCATGGCAGCTGTCCTCCAGTTCATATATATATATATACATATATATATATATATATATATATATATATATATATATATGTTATTCCATCGGTTATACAATATACATATTACTCATACCGTGCTTTGCCATGAGAAATGGTATGTCTCAGTTACCTTCCTGTCCCCCCTCCTTTCTCACTTACATCCATGGGGCGGTCCCATTAGAACAGGTCTGTCCAACCCCAGCACACCTCGGCCCATAATGTCTTACCCATCATTCCCTCCACCACTTCCCTCCCTCCTCCACATCAATCATCCTTCCTACAGGTTCCATCTGAATCTCACCACACCACTATGCATTGCCCACTCTCCACTTCTCAGGACCCATCATGTACATTGTCTCACCACATGGATCTTCAGGGTTCCCACACATTCAGTCTGCAAACATACATATCCTTCTTTGCTTACCTGTAAGGCATGGTATGCTACCCCGAGGACTCTTTTTAGCAGAATTGTTGGGGTCATCCCACTAGGGACAAACATGCATTTGTTTAAGATTAGACTTTGCAGGTTGACACTGTTTCTCCCACTGGTAGTATCCTGCCAGTAGTCTGGGTAGCAGTGCTGTGCAATGCTTAGCGGTGCTTAAGATTCAATCTGCATGATATTTGCCTTTTGGCATTGATGTCTTCTTCATTACATGTTATATATGTGTCTTGTATGCTTGATTCATGTGTACATACGCTGTATGGGGTCCTGGGAACTTCAACACTTTATTGCAATAACACCTCACATCTGGCCTTACTGCAGTACTCCAGTTCACATATTTATGTTATGTAGCAGGTTATACCACTTCACACTGGACATGGATTCAGTTCACATGTTTGGTTTGATTTTCTTGTGGTGAGAATTAGTTTGCTGATACCTCATGCATATCTATTACTATGGTGGCTTAGTGGTTAACTACTGTGACTATCGTGTACAGGGTCCTGAGTTTGATCCTTGCAGAGGCAGTTTATTTTGTTGCTGGGCAGAACATGGACTGTTGGATCCAGAGTGATTAAGGCACTTTAAAGCAGTTGTAAGCTGGTTTACATGGGTTTGCGCGATGGTAAGCACTGCTAACATCTGGCTACAGTTTCTTACACTCAGTTAGCTTCTACTTTGCTTAATCTGTGTAGGCAATGCTTACCCCCATGCAAACACACTTAAACACGCTTACTACTGCTTATTTTTGCTTAACCCTGCTTACTAGTGCCTTATTCATTATAACACTGACACTTCCCATGTGCATTTACTGCAGTACTCCAGTTCACATTTAAATGTTATTATGTAGGTTATATGGCAAACGGATGTAAAAATATGTTCATATATAGATTTCACAGGGAAAATGATATGTGCTGCAGTGGGACACGAACCGGGAATGCCTGTTCGTTAGGTGGATGCTCTAACCACTACATTATTGCTGTGCTGCTTTATTTGCATATGTATTCCTTGTTATCCTCTTCAGCCTTTTTAGCTGCTTTAACCATAGCTAAATGATGGGCACACCCGCTCACCTATGGTTAGCTGTACTCGGATTTAAAAAATATATATATAAAATAGTTTCTTCATTTAATTTATATGTACTGTTGCTGTTCTACACATGGGGGAATGTTGGTGGGGATTTGCAGACACCTATGAGCGTTCTCGCTCATTACTTACCACTTTCTGCTGTTCTACATTGCAGGGGCATGTTTATTTTGAGAGCTCTACTCTCAGACATGTCCCTTGCACTCGTCCACGCTCTGTGTAGCATTAATATGCATGGCGCGCTGCCATCCTTCTCTTAAACTGCCACTTCCGTGCAGGACTAGATTAGTCCTGCACAGAAGATTGGTAAATCCAGGGGATTTGGGAGGGTATCCTAACGGTTAATGTGTTTGCGTTACAAACACAAGGTACAGGGTTTGAATCTCACATGGGATAACTGGCTAGGCTTAAAATGGCTCACAAGGGTAGTTAGCCTAGTACTAACCTATGAGCCTATGAACCTATAGTGTCTTTGAGGGAATGAAATCACCACTTTGTTGCAGAGACACTGCTATGGTTAAACATCAGTGCACTAATGTTGGATTACAGTTCTAGGCAAAACATGGCATTGGTATGGAAGGTTACACAATGCAGGTGTGAGTGAAATTATTGCAATATATTATGAGTTATACCCACAGATGGTAGTCAGTGCTCTATTTGAACTTCCTACTTAACTAATTACACATTCTAGAGATTATTGAGTAAACTGCAAGTGCCACAGGAAAAGTCAGACTTCCATACTGTGAGAGATCAGTTTTGAAAAAAATTACGCTTCAGTATCTTACAGAGAAAATATTCTTGTGAAAGGTGGGATAATGGGATGGTGGAGTCATCTAGCAGCTTAAAATGTTTCTGCAGTGTGGATGTTGAGCTGTGTTGAAATACATGCTCACTTAACTTCATATATCCCCATCTCTCTCTCTCTCTCACACACACACACACACACACACACACACACACACACACACACACACACACACACACACACACACACACACACACACACACACACACACACACACACACACACACACACAAACACACACACACACAGTTGAGCATTACACTTCTTACCTATCTAGTTACACAATCTAGAAAGCACACTATTAGTCACAAGCACCACAGATGTCTGACTCTTAAAGGGAGAGTGCACATTTGACAGGATGACCGCATCATTGTGTTGCAGATAGGATATTTCTGTTAAAAGTGTAATAAGGGAGCTGTGTTCAAAGCTAAATGCATTTAAAGCAAACTATTATTCCTAAGCCCCACAAGAGGAGTCGGACTCTTAAGGTGAGACATTGATCTTTTGACAGGATGATCTCTTCACTGTGTTTCATTGAGGATGTTTCTGTTAAAAGTAGGATAAGGGAACTGTGTGCAAGTTAAATGTATTCGCATTTGATGTGGACACAGCATTTCTCATCTGTCACGTTATTCCTAGACACCTACACACACATGCAAGTTCCACTTGTTGAGCATCAAATTTATACCTACCTACTTCCACAATCTAGAGTTCACAGTATTAGTTGCAAGTGCCACAGGAGAAGTATGAATTTAATGATGTGAAAAACACAGTTTTAAACATAGTTTTAATTGGTAAAAATCTACTGTTTGGAACAAATGGTAATGTGCACCATAAGTTTTTGGGACAAATGCATATGCATGAAGAGGACAATGTAACAGCACTGTGATTGTCCCGTGTAATGACATACTTCTCTTCTTAGATTTAGACATTGTCCTTCATGTACATCACATTATTGTCATGGACATGTACCTGTTTCATAGTATGGAATGTGAAAGAAAATCACATTTTTAAACCAGTGGGTTATCAATCAAACTTTCCCATCACTTCATTCCAGGATGTTTGCACAATTCTCTTGTCTCATGCTTGCACAGTGTGCATTGCGTAGAGAATGAGACACTTCCTACATAGGGCAGTGCATTGCAGAATAATAGTGATGGGTTATGTACGAATAGGTTAACCAACACTGTAACACAGTTGCAAGTGTAACCATTAGAGAGCAGCCATACATTAAATGACTGAATTAAGTGAGTCAACATCACTCTAAAATCAAAGTAATTTGTTTTCAATATTCAATACAGGCATACAAATGCTCTGCAACCTAAACAAACAATTATTATTATTTTTGTTTACTCTTTCTCAGAAGTGCAGCACTGCCAAGCTGAATTGCACTTTTGGCAACAAAGTATTGGTGCATGCATTATCATATTTTGAGGTGGTGAATTTAGAATTGGAATTACCAGTAGTCTGTTGTGTTCTTTGCTGACTTTTTTTTTTTGCTTACACAAAGAAGCATTATATGCATAAATCCATATGTGAACCTGCTGGAATACAGAACAGATGCATGTTATGCTCATGTTTCATGTTTCATGATTTACACATTTGTCATGACAGTTACATTTAGTCAATCCATATGTGAATGATACAAATGTATTATGAAACACATGAGGGACCAAACATGTTATTGTTGGTGGACACATGGCTTCTAGAAACATTTTGAAATCAAACAGATATACTGGATAACACAGAAGTGGTGGAAAGAGGTGGACAGTGGGTGACAGGAAAACACAATACAGACATAATACCACATTAGTGCATGTTTAATTTCTTCCCATAATTTTTTGTGTTGCTGTTTGCTTTATCAGTATAATTATTCAGGCAAGATCTGTATAAGACAGGCTTCACAGCATGGAGCAGGCACATTAATATAGTAGCAGGATAATGGTGAAAGCTGTAGCCAACATTTAACGCCACAGGAGTAATATATAACATTTAAAACATTTTTGCATACATCTAGATTCAAACCATGAGACCATTCCATGAAAAAATGAATACCAGGATATTATCTAGGCATGCCACATAGGAAGTCATACATCTCAAAGTTCTTATGTGACAGCAGATTGCAGAAAATGAGAATGTATGCATTCATCTCCGTTACCTTCTTGACAACTGTAAGCTGTATATTTAACATTTCAACTTGTTGAAAAGTAGATTAAACAGACTATACATAGCTAAGCATAGCAGCACAAAGGGGAACAGACTAAGGAAACTCAGGGCAAAACCTCACAAGATCTTGCCATAAGCTAAGTAGTTCCACTTAGCCTCGGTTGCATTTGGTGTTCAGCATCAAACTTTACACAAATGCAGAGGTTAAAGCCTAGTCACACAGAAGGGAGAAGATGAATAGACAAGAGTGAGAAGAAGGCAGGAGCAAAATAACTTATAACAGAAGTTGGATAATGATGGTCAATAACAATATGTATCCAATAGCTATACATGAAATAGTGAACTAAAAACAATCAGTAACAGTTAGATAATGCCTGGATTAGAACCCTTGAAAGCAGTCAAAAATCTGTTGACACATATAGCATTATTTCATTACACCACAAAGGAATTAGTACTTCGTACATTTTAAATAACTCAGCTGATAGAAAGTGACAACTTACTGAAGCAGAAAGGGTTCACAAGAGAGATGGAGACAGATCGATGAAAAAATAGTAACAATATGTTTGTAGAACATGTTGGACCATCTGTATGGTGTTTTAGTCTTACTTATTAACTCATTATTAAGCTGAGATGCTCCATACAAAAAAGGGCTTACTAGAGGGAGCAAGAAAGGGTAGGATAGTGCAACCAACATTAAGACTTAAGCAGGATTAGGTTAGTTTACTAAGTCTCCCTGTTGGGGCTGCATTGTTTTAGCAAATGATGTCTTGCTGCAGTAGTTTAAAAGGCATGCTAATAAAATGTTGTAAATGGAAAGAAATATCGATGTTTGCAGTTAACTATATGATATGAATATGGAATGTTATGAAATAATAATTTGACCTAAAGCTGTATTCAAACCAATGACACTATGCAAAAGGATTAGTGTATAAAAAGGAATTATCTCAACATGCCACATTCAGACTTGCAACTGTTTCACAGTACTGCCTTTAGCATGTGGCAGATTTAAGCATATATGGTCAAAAGTAACTAGTTCACCGTCACTCACCATCGGTGCTCTATGCCAGCCTCTGTGCAAATGCTGAGGACAAAAGTAAAGGCTTTTCACTGAATCATTTCTAACCACGTGTGTTATGTGCAACTCTATTCTTTGACCAGATTAAATGTATGACAAAAGTGTGGATAGAACAGTGGTGAAAACAGGGGTGGTAAGCAGAGAGTAGAACAGAGGGGAAAGTATACAGGCATTTGCATGAGGGTGGTTGGAGAGCACCATAGCTATCTACTTCTTCAGAAGAAATGCAAAAAGAATTTCATGCTTTTGACCAAATCAAGTGTGGCATGAAAACACATAGGTGAAATAGAGAGCTATGTATCGGTCTTTTTTTTTTTTTCTTTTTGTGGGACAGGTGCTCATTTTCTATATTATTCTATAGAGAGAAGAGTGTTGGGAAAGGGTCTTAGAATGTCAGGGTCAGGTTGTTAGGGTAGGTTAGGAAGCATGTGCAAACATACAATACATGCAAGACAGACAGGGATGGTGATGGACACTAAAGGTTGAGGGATGCTATGACTGGGGATAGGTAAGGGACGTCAGAGGTACACTCATGTTCATCTTGAAAACAGTGACAATCTAGTACTTACCCTCATAACTATCATCACTGTCTTCTTTATCAACTTCCAGGAGCAGTGCCAGGCATGAGATCATATTTACAACCTGATACAGGGCCTTTTCAATCCTGCAGATTTGGGCACCAAGGCCCCTCTTCATTATATCCTCTACCAGCCTTGTCAGCTCCTGCCAGGTAAAAAAATCACCACCTCCACTCATACTGGTCTCGGACGGTACCACTGCTCCAGCAGCTGGGGCAGAGCTACCTAATGCAGATGGAGCAGGTAAGGCAGGTTTAGTGGAGGCAATGCTAACAGATTGCGAACACCCAATGTGCTGGGTATCTTTGCTGCCATCTATGGAGGTATGGCGAGCCAAGCTGCAAGTGTCAGTCTACCTGTCTGTGCTGTTAGTCATTTCATTTTCAAGATATGCAAGCAGTAAAATGTCAAGGAATTATAAAACCACAAACACACACACACACACACACACACACACACACACACACACACACACACACACACACACACACACACACACACACACACACACACACACACACACACACACACACACAGATACATACACACAGATCACAGATAGGGTGGGGTTGGAAGGAACAAAATAGAGAGAATTAGAGCCATGGCATGTTACATTATTTTATTTTTTCAATACAATTTTTGGCAATACATAAACAAATGTGATAACTGACTATTGTACACCTTTGCCAAATCCAGGTATAATGGGAAAGTATTAATGTGTCATAAAACAAAACAGGTTTCATTCCTAGGAAATAAGTAATGATAGTCTTTATTTCACTATGATGTATAGGTTATATATATTCACATGTAATAATTGTAATTCCCATAATTGAATTGTTCTTCACATTCATTACTGGTGTTTATATTTTAGATACACTATCGTGATAAAAACTGATTGCTGCTTCTGGGTAGTGAACCCACACACAGTTAAGCTGGTGTTACTCATTACTTAATACAAGCAGCAAGAGTTATTGGATAAGGCATGAATGCTTGAAATCAAGGCTGAGGTATACCTGCTCAAGATGCTAGGAAGTGAGGAACTGAAAATAGTTATATGGCCTGTATTTGGACCTGAGGCATACTTACCCCATGCCTCACTAAGGTGAGTTATTCTCTTCTTGTGTGTCTCATGGTTTGCTGCTATTTCCATTGCAGATGTACAGTAAAAAAAGAATATATATATATATATATATATATATATATATATATATATATATATATATATATGAAAGCATAATGAATGACTACACTGACTGGCTAGATAATTAGTGCCATATAATAAACAAGTTGAGGATCAATATACTTACACAACTGAGGGTGCTTGCTCTCCTAAATTCATCCTTCCATTGGCTTAAGAGGTCCTACTTTCAGTTTTTTGGGATCATTATAGTGGTGATGACATTGTTCCTTAGTGTGTGGAATGCCATTTGCACTAGAGAAAGCCTTGACCAAGTTATTCCAAGCCTCAGCCTTATACTAAGATTAGTGCAAAGTACAACTAATAATGTAGGATCTATTCAGAAGAAGGGCACATTCCCTTGTAGAAACAGTACTTTTTGTTGACACATATTTAAAGCAAATGTACTGTATTTGTACATCCAGTTACTAAACATGAAGATAAGAATAATTTGTACTCAGATGGTAACACTTATATTTACAATACCTATCCAGCCTCCTGTGTTGGAGAAACAAATATGAAGCTTCTTCTCCTTTTTCCTGGTTATGGATCACCACAGCAGAACTGCAGTCCACAGAACATTTGACAGTGGAGTTTTACAACATCAAGTTGCCAGACCAGCACCAAACCTTCCACAGAAGGCACACACACACAGCCAAACAAGAATGCCCAGTCTACCTACAGCATGTTTTTTGGATGGCAGAGGAAACCCACATTACCACAGGGAAAACATATAGACTCCACACAGAAGGCACCCCTGCCGAGAATCAAACCAGAGACTCTCCTGCTGTGAGGCAGCAACACTAACCACAGCACCACCATGGCTGCCTTTTGAAACATGTAGGAAGCTAAACTAATAAATTTGTGACCATGTCTCTGACATAAGAAGGAAACTTGATAGTAATGCACTTTACATATAAATGAAACAGATGAGACATTTCTTTACCTTTACAGTATTTCAACAATGTGATGTGATATCTAAGACTGAACATTTGGAACACAAATGGATAAATAAGTTAAGGGCTGATAGAAATCCTGGAATAAATGCTGTAAATAGTGTGAAATCAGTACTGAAAATGAAATATTTTAGATGAAAAGGAAGAGTATGAATGTTTTTACATTTTTATATACATTGTTTCTGTATTCATTGTTTTTATTTCAAAATCATTGGAAATAATTCAATTAAACATTTATTAGTACATTGACTCAATGTATAGTTATAAAAGGTAGCTCTTCTTCTTGTGTGATACAACTTGAAAAGAATACCTCGCAAAAGCTTCGAAGCTCATTATGTTTAAATAAATAAAAAGGATTCATTTGTTTTTTGGGGGTTCTTGGAGCTGGTTTCTTGTTCATCCAGGTATTATCCAGCTGCAGCAACCTAAGGCTATAGTGTTTCATGTAGTGCTACAAAAATCCAAAACTCCTCAACTCCCCATCTTTGTGGTCTAAATTTAACATCATTTTCTCCATTGCCAACCATATCTGCAGATGTCAAGCTAACACTATATGTCTATACTGATGCCAGTTTCAGATCTCACATGCAGTAGGCTGTGTGCAAAGAACCACAGCCTTGGCAACTGCATTTGTGCAATTGTAAGCATGTGGATTCCTTGGCAGACTCTTTGGCAGCGCTTACATTAAATAACACTGAAGGTGTGAAATATGTGAGATGTGCCGTGTGTGATGCTCAAACTATTGACATGTTGCAGTGGTCAACAATGACATGCTTAGTAGCTTGGCTTGTAATCCTTAGTACTTGGAAGGGTAAACAGGATGAATTGTGACATATTTTGATGATGGGACTTACGCACTGTTAACCATTTGTTTTACTAACTCAGAATCTAACCCATGGGATAAAAAATGCAAAAATTGAGACTTAGCTTATTAATTCTCAATGCCATAGAATATCTTCCTTTTAACAATGATAATTAGAGATATACTAATTTCAGAATGAATGGAGATATAACACAGAGAGGCCTGTATGTTTGTGACTTTAAGTAATCCTGGGAATACATTTCTATGTAAAAGACAGTATTTCTGTTTGTAAATATATTTCAGATGGATGGAGTTGTATTTCCTGAGTAATACAGGTTGGGGTATGATACATACATACTTCACAAGATGTAACTGTCCTAAACACATAGTTAGGATATGTGATGAATCATGATGATTATGACAAAACTGTTATCCCCATCATGCATATGCAAGTGCATGTTATATTAAATATCATCACTGCCATGTTTAAGAAATTGTACACACATTAGCTTGAGGTTATATGTGAAGCATTAATGATATATGATTAGTAGAAAAGTGTAGCTTTGCAAGCATTACTGATACCTTACTTGCAATAAACATATTTCTCATTCTCATTTTCTTTAATTTTACATTCCTAATCACAATGTTGTGAGAAATGTGACTCTAACATCCCCTGTAAAAGTATTTTTAGCTGCATATGAACTACTAATCACTTTTGTTCTTTATCTAAGGTCACTGCACTTTCACCTTGTGCCACAGACATGGGTAAGTGACAGGTGGAATTTTTCCACTTGGTATCGTCCAGAGTACTGATGAAAGTTCACGACTCACAGGCTGGTATGCACAACATAAGGGAGCCTAAACCAAAAGTTTCACTTTTTTCCCTTAGGCAGTGACAAAATGACAAATAATATGAAAGTGGATGGAGAACTGCTCACATGTTAGCAGTACTGATAATAGTTGATTTTTGAACAACACACTGATATCGTAAAATGGGAATAAATATGTATTCAGCCTACCCTCTATGAAATAATAATTTAAGTTAATTCAATCCCTGAATCATCTGTCTTATTTCTGTCAGTTCACTTCAATTACACCTTGTTCCATGGGGATAATAATTCTCTGATTACTGCTGACATCTGTGCACTGTCGCTAGACATGCTTGTGCTACAGAAGGCAGCCTAAGCAATTTTTTTCTCTTTTTTCCTTTGGTAGTAAACCATGTTTGCATGCTGCCAAGTTAAGTGCAAATACAAAAGGCATTAGAAATAAAAATAAATGAGGGAGAATAAAACCGACAGTAAAATGAATTCAATCAATGGGGTTATCTAGTAATGACCAGAGTAAGAAGTAGATTCAAGTGGCACATTCATCCTTCTCACATCTCCTTGCAACATCAGAAATGTACTTTGTGGAACACATTATCAGGCTTCTAGTTAATGGCAGATAATGTGAAAGTGGACAGTCAACAGCTCAGATGTTGTTAGGAATATGAAGAAAAGTCGAGCTTTACACAATAACATAGTGATAAAAATAAATGTGTATAACCTCCTCTTTGTGAATTTAATAATTAACTGTATTTGAACCCTGCATCACCTGTTTTATTTCTCTCAATTCACTTCAGTTACATCTTGTATCACTGACAGTTTTCTGAGGTGGATTTTTTCACTAAGTACTATCCAGACTGCTGACATCTGCTCACTGTTGCCAGGCATGTTTGAACTACATAAGGTAGACTAAAGTACAACTTTGACTTTTTTCTTTCAATAGTAACCCTACATGGACCCTGCTGACCAGCATGTAAATACAGATTACTAATTAAAAAATACATATTGAGAATAATTGAAATATGATCACTAAACAGGATTTGATCACAGCATCATGTGCCTTATTTCTCTCAATTCACTTCATTTACACCTTGTGCCACAGAGCTGGACATCTGTTATGTGAATTCTCTGCAGTCATTACTATCCAGAGTGCTAATGGCCACAAGCCAACGCTAGGCTTATTTGTGCTACTGAAGGCAAGTCAAATTAAACTTTTCACTTTTTTCCTTAAGCTGTGAAACTTGACTGCACACTGCCAAACAGCAGACAAATGCAGATGGCAAAATTAAATAATAAATTTACAGAAATTGTTTTGGATAACAATTTAAATGAACATGAAATGAGTCAACGTGTAAAACTAGCAATGAGCAAAGCTACTAGTGCATTTAGCTGACATATGCAGCTTTCTCACATCTCCGCGATGCATCACTACTATCATTTATATTTCACAACATCAGGACTTTATATAATGCTATGGGAATGGAAAAGGGGACATGCAACAGCATAAAAGCTATAATTTTTCACACAGCGCACACAATTAATAGTGACATCATTTCAAATGACATATCTGTCTGCCAGTCTGTCAGGTTTACTGAATATTGACATTACTTGAGTTCCTACTTCAACACATCCATACACCAAAATGATTGTTAATATTTATAATGACCTTACCTCAATAAAATGATCCGCAAACAGGTGTCAAAACCTGCATCGCATGTACTGTTTCCACTAAGTTCACTATGTTCATACCTTATGCCATGAAGATAGGCATGTGACAGCTTGAATCTTCACTCAGCACTGTCCAGAATGCTGAGTAAAGTGCACCAGTGCCAATCTCAACTGCACTATTAACAGCATTCAAAACTACAAGCAAAACCACAGCTAGTACATTTATCAGTTGTTACCTTGGGAAGTGAACTACTATTCACTGCTAATGATCACTGTTTGTTAACAGAGCACAATGACAAATGGTTTGCAAAGGATAAAAAAGACACATTGTGAAACAAGAACTTTAAATGTGCATTTCTGATGTTTCCTCAACTTTATCTTGCAACAGTGACCTACATGGATTTGAACCATCAAACCAGGGTATTAAGAACATTAATTTCAGATTATTTCTCATATTTATCACAGAGAAACACATGTTAGCAAGGAGACAAAAGTGTTTAGATTACACAGAATGTGGCATTATATCAAGTCACACTGAGAGTGCAAGAGAAATAAGTTAAGAAAGTTATACTAATGTCTGGATTGTTGGGCTGTTGGCAACAGTTAAGATAGCCATGTACTCACACAGTATTAAACAAAGACTGCAAACACTCCAGCTTTATTCATCTCTTTATTTATTGTGCCTCATTCTCTTATTTATGCTTTCTAATAACAATGTTATTTTATTGCATATAGTATCTGTATCAATGATTAATTTCTTAGCAAGAGGCAGCAACTGTAGTCATTAAAAAAACATTTGAATGTTAGGAATGCTGCTGTCCTAACTCAGTCAATGTACTTTCAGACTTCTTGGTAAGTCTTCTACCTGATACATCCTCAGTAAGTGTAGACCAAAAAGGGGAGACTGTGAAATGCTGATTGCTGCTGCAGCCAGATAAATTATTGACATCTGCAAGCTATTAGCAGGTAACACTTTTTAATGCTCATCCTTGCAGTGCTAGGGTATGTGCATGCAATCGTGTAGCTTCTTACACCATGTTTACCTTCCCAGCACTTAGTGCTGATTGTGATATTCAGGAAAAGTAATGACTTACCACCTTATTTGCAAACTGCTAGTGCTCAGAGGGCAGAATCTGTACTATGTAAAGTTAATCATGTAGTTAAGGATCTTGTATTATAGTGGGAAGACTGCTTGGATCCAAATACCTTGATACTGCTAAATATACTTTGAGGCAATTTATCTACTTTCTAAACTGCCTTGTTGGCAAAGTATGTTGCTATTTTTTTACATAGTTTTTCATTTAACATTAAGGATGGATTGCAATGCCCAATGCAATCATTGTTTATCTGTCTGCATTTTCTTTATCATTTGCTGCTGACATAGCTCATTTATATCAGTTATTTGTCTACATTAACTGTGTAACTGAATAGCAAGGTTAAGTATTATATATGTGTGGCCCAAAGAATGTGTTAAAGGTTGTGATCTCTATCTGACTGCTCTCCACAACAGTGTTAGAATAGTTTTCTCCATTTCTGTTGTATATTGTGAATTAATATTGTTAATTTTGTGATGTATAAAACAGTTACACAGATGTTGTCTGCATTATAGAACTGTTATATTTCTTGATATTTTATGAATTTTGTGACTGGGGGATGTCTTACCTTACATATAGCCATAGGGAGCATTACCTTTTCAATTGTTGTGTGCATGTGTGCAGGATGGACACATAACTAAGTTACATATTTAATATTGTGTCTGTTTTCTGTTTCATCTCATATAGAGTTGTAGCATCCAAGACACCTGTACCTTGAAAGCAGCCATTCACTGATGCAGAAAATGACATCATTATCCAGGCCTTCCATTGCGATGGAGCTTTCCTCTTATGTACAGGAAAAGGTGACATCTGCCTGAGACAGGATATGGCAGCAGGTGGTCAACAATATCAATGTTGTCAGAGGGCAAGGAAGAACTTACTCTCAGAAAAGACAGATGGCAAGTGATGTGCTCACCATTGCCTACTGTAGGATGGCTGCAATTGCTTGGTAGCAAGTGGCTACAGGAGAGTGGCCTTCCTAGTAAGCCACCACTGAGATCCAGATAGCTTAGCAGAGGTTTCACACAGAATCTTTGATGTTGGTGCTTATATGGACACTCAAAGACCCAGAATGTCTTTAGCAGAACTTCCAGGTATGCAAAATAAAAATAACATTAAAATGCCATTCTGTATATCTTTACATGCATAGAACTTTTATGTCTGATATATATCTATAGCCACACTTGTTTGAGATGCTAAAACATAGTGCCATCACAGTGCTAGACCGTGGTCATGAGGAACCCCCCCACACACACACATGCATTGAAAAAAATACCACCTCACACATATGCAAGCTATCTGAACAGTACTGCTGAGTGCTATATGTCTCTTGAAACTGGCCCTCACCACTCTATACTTTAATAGATATGTGTTTCTTACCAGCACACACTCACTTCTTTGATGTTAGCCTTACCTTCCTACCACCACCTGCAAAACACCCTGTGTAAATGATGACTGTACCATGTCCTTTGCACACATATTTGTGACTTAGGGTTACATATATGTCCAGTGCACACAGTGGATAGATCATCATCATCTTTCAACATTTCCTGTTAGGGGTCGCCACAGCGGATCATCTCTTTCCATTTCTTCCTATCCTCTGCATCTTGCTCTGTCACACTAACCGCCTGCATGTCCTCTCTCACCACATCCATAAACCTTATCTCAGGCCTTCCTCTTTTCCTCTTACATGGTAGCTCCATACTTAGCATTTTTTCCCAATATATCAATCATGTCAGCACATGTCCAAACCAACGCAATCTCGTGTCTCTTGCTTTGTCTCCAAACTGTCCAACATGAGCTGACCCTCTAATATACTGATTCCTAATCCTATCCATCCTAGTCACACTGAGTGCAAATCTTAACATCTTTAACTCTGCCACATCCAGCTCTGACTCCTGCCTTTTTGTCAATGCCACTGTCTCCAACCCATATAACATAGCTGGTCTCACTACCCTCTTGTAGACCTTCCCTTTCACTCTTAATGGTACCTGTCTGTCACAAATCACTCCTGACACTCTTCTCCACCCATTCCACCCTGCCTGTACTCTCTTCTTCACCTCTCTTCCACATTCACCATTACTCTGAACTGTTGATCCCAAGTACTTAAACTCGTCAACCTTTACCAACTCTACTCCCTGCATCCTCACCATTCCTCTACCCTCCCTCTCATTTACACACATATATTCTGTCTTAGCCCTGCTGACCTTCATTCCTCTCCTCTCTAAAGCATATCTCCACCTCTCCAGAGTCTCCTCAACCTGATTCCTACTCTCACTACAGATCACAATGTCATCTGCAAACATCATAGTCCACAGGGCCTCCTGTCTGATCTCATCTGTCAACCTGTCCATCACCACTGCAAATAAGAAATGACTCAGAGCTGATCCTTGATGTAATCCCACCTCCACCTTAAATGGATCTGTCACTCCCACTGCAGTCCTCACCACTGTCACACTACCCTCGTACATATCCTGTACCACTCTTACATACTTCTCTGCCACTCCTGACCTCCTCATACAATACCACAACTCTTCTTTAGGCACCCTGTCATATGCTTTCTCCAAGTCTACAAAGACACAATGCAACTCCTTCTGACCTTCTCTGTATTTCTCCAATAACACTCTCAGAGCAAACATTGCATCTGTAGTGCTCTTTCCTGGCATGAAACCATACTGCTGATCACTAATCATCACCTCCCTTCTTAACCTAGCTTCTACTACTCTTTCCCATAACTTCAAGCTGTGACTGATCAATTTTATCCCTCTGTAGTTAACTGCAGCTCTGCACATCACTCTTATTCTTAAAGATAGGCACCAAAACACTTTTTCTCAACTCCTCAGGCATCCTCTGACTTTCCAAAATTTCATTAAACAATCTAGTTAAAAATTCCACTGACATTTCTCCTAAGCACCTCCATGCTTCCATTGGTATGTCATCTGGGCCAACAGCCTTTCCATTCTTCATCCTCTTCATAGCTGTTCTTACTTCCTCCTTGCTAATCTGTTTAATTTCCTGATTCACTATCCTCACATCATCCAACTTTCTCTCTCTCTCATTCTCTTCATTCATCAGCCTCTCAAAATACTCTTTCCATCTACTCAACACACTCTCCTCTCTTGTGAGTACCTTTCCCTCACTATCCTTTATCACCCTTACTTGCTGCACATCTTTCCCAGCTCTGTCCCTCTGTCTAGCCAATTGGTACAGGTCACACACACAGTGGATAGATACTGATTGCTTATTCACAAGCTTGAAATTATCAATATGTATTACAGAAGACATTTCTTGATTTCTTGCTCCTACTCATTTGTGAATTACTGTTTATATATTGTTGAAACTCATTGTACTTCAGTTAGCATTTAAGTAAAGCAGTCAGAGGAGTACGTATTTCAGTCTGCTTCTTCATATACTTGCGCAAATTACAGTATAATTGATCTGTCCTATAGTTTGTAGACTGGTCAAGTGAAATGCTTGATGCACAGCATTAGGTAGAATATATAGCTGTATATTGCAATCTTTATGCTGTCAGACCACATCCATTATATGGTTAAGTAATGGTTGTGGAGTTTGACAGTCATCATATTTTATTTTCATATGTGCATATGACCTTAGGCTTTGACTTAGGTAGTGAGTGTATGTGTGCTGCCCTTTGACTCTTAGCCAGAGTCATGGCATATTGTGCATGCCTTCATATCCCAGCTCCATCTGCAGCTGGAAAGACTCCTTCAGAGCCCTTATCTATATCTGCTGCTTTTGCTGGCCCTGCCTGTGACCATGCCCTTCTCAGTCCTTGTTGAGGCTGCTCCTGATAATTATATTGTGTAACACAGCATAGATGGTTAGTATTTGCGCAGAGCTGCCTGAGTCTTCTGCAGGGCGCACCCTAATGTGTCTAGACACTGGAAGCTTGATTTGAGCAATCCAAACACATGCTGTATGATATTCATAGTTTGAGCATGGGCCTTGTTATATCCTTACTCAGTGGGGTTGTTTGGGTTTCTCATAGGTGTCATGAGCCAAGGCTTCAGTGCATAATGTGAATCCCCCACCCTTGCAGAAATTCACCCTAGAAAACCTTATGTACAGCTGATAGGTGTGGCATATGTGTGAATCATGAAAACTGCCTTGGTTACCCGCACAGACAGTGTAGATGATCATTTGGGCATTACAGACAACCTGACAGTTTATAGAGTTGTATCTTTTTCTGTTGATGTACCTCCTTCCCTGTTTACTGGGTGGGGCTTTTATTTCTATGTGTGTGCAATCTATGCCCCCCCAACACATCAGGGAAGTGTGCTATTGCATAAATTTACTGCATGATTCTTGCTCTCTCCTGTGGAGTGGATGGGAATCAGATGTAATCCTTGCATGTTGTAACATTGTATTTAAAAATTGATGTAATAATCTACAGGCAGATGACACCCCAAAATATCCTCTGTGGGTCTCCAGAAAGTTCCAGTAGCTAGTATAACTAATGGTACACATATTTGTGTTTCCACTGGGATGAGTTCTTCACAATCTTCCTGGGGCATGAGGTGGGAGTGGCAGAGGTTGTAGAGTTCCTCTACTGTTTCCCTGTCCACCCTGTATCACTCTGCAATTTCTATGTCTTGTAGCCCATGATAACTAAAACAGGGGTCTAAACACTCTTCTTCTTTTCTGAGGTCTGGCACCAGCAGCACCTTGATTTGAAGCCTGTTGCACACATAGCATATTGATAGCAGCAGCAATTCCAAACAATTTTTTCGAAGTGTATTTGTGCCTGTATTCCAAAGAGTTTTGGAGTTCAAGGCAAACATAATTACTGAGTGTACATGATTGTTTATATTTTCCTGAAAAGCCCCGCCATGCTGGATTTGATTTGTTAGAACGTAATTTGTCTTGTTATGCTGTCATTAGCATATTCAGCAGTTTTCCTTTGTTTTAAGGCTCTACGTGTTGTATAGAGGCATTTAATGAATACCAAATATCACTGTATCTTGTTGGCAGTGCAACTTTTAGTGTAGCTGTTAGTGAATCCAGCCAGCAGTCTGTGATGAATTCATTAAATTTGAAGTTGTTATCTAAGTACTGCTATTTGCCAAAGGCACAACCATTGCTTTGCACACACAACTAGCATTCATTCTTTCTACTTTCATTATTTTATACACATTAAACATTCTTCTTACCTTACAAAAAGTGGAGGAAAATGTTCAGGTCCAGAGAACAAAGCAAATGTTTGAAGGTGAATGTTATTTGACTTTTCAGGGCTTCATTATAGTTCTTGATGATGTGTTCTAAAGCAGGACTGCTGAGAATCAATGCAAGAGGAAACAGCTTTTTAATGTGAAAAAAACTTATTATATTTGTTGAAATGTACTAAATGCCATTTTCAGTCTTTCTTTGAACATTATGTCAACATATAGTAATCATATTTATTATCTAGATCACTAATAAAACTTTGGTTCTGTAGCATTTATGTAGGCTACTTTTTATTCAGTTAATGCTTCGTTGGCTCTAGAAATAAATAAAATGTTATTATCATAAAAGGGACAAAATTATCTGTGAGTTCTGCACGATTATCAGTGTAGTTTCTACCTTTGCTGCTTACCAAGTATTAAGGAAATGTAATTAGGTTCTGAAGGAAACACTCAAAATTTAATTAGAAAAAAAAAAAAAAACAAAGGGGGTGTTTACAAGTGAGGCTTGAAAGTCTCTGGTTTGAAATAAAAAAGCAGAGTCTAGGCTACAGTTGATACCAAAAATGCAGAATGAGGTATGTATACCTTTAAGGCTATTCTGGTTCACATATTTCAGATCAGCTGCTATGTATTTAATAGTTTCTGTCAGTGTTTATTTGGTTTCCTTCTTTGGTTGTCATAATAACTTAATATGCCAATGTACTTAGGCTGAGCCTTGGAATCATTTTTCTACCACAGGTTTTATAGCTCATTACATGCATGATTTCTGTCTGCTAGTTTTCCAATAAAGATGGAATGATTTTTTTACTAGCTTGCATTACTTAATTGATTTCATGTGTTACAGGATATTTTAGTACTATGCCATAGCATGTTGACTACTCAGTCAAGATATTTTATGAAAGCTGAATCCAGTAAGGATGTTTATGAGATTTGCTTGATTTATTTTGTGGAATAGTGTGATAGATCATATTTCATTTTCACTTTCTAGCAAATAGAAGGTTTATTAAGAATAAATGATTGACTAACTGAATGAATGCCTAAATATATGAATGAGTGAGTCAGTGAAATGTATTATACATCAGCTCATCTAATTTCAAAGTATAATAAAACTGAAATAAACAAAAAGCAGTAATATATTACATAGATATACAAGCAAAGTTAAAATAACATTGCAATAAAAATAAATCTAGTGAAAATCATACAGAGGTAGAATCAAAGAGTTATATAGATATTCAAATGACTTTTTAGATATACAAGTTATGAGATACTTTGCATTCTGTTTGTGTTATAATTGGAGGCATATACAACTTAAGAGGGTAAGGGCCACATACAGAAATAAACATTATAGCAAATGCACACCTGCAGATCTGCAGCCTTCTTTGTACATACAATAGTCCTTGATAATGTACCGATTGTACAATAGGTTAAGTTGTAATTTTGGCATACAAAATCACTCTGGCTATGAAGCACTTACCTGTGTATTTTCTCTGTCAGTTAGCTATCAAGCCTTGAAGGAAACTAATACATTTAAAGAGTGTACCAGTACAGCATCAACTAAGACTACACATGTAAAACAGAAGGCAAGCAAGCCCCCTATATATTATAAAAAAAGGTTGTGCTACAAGGAAATAGGCCAAAAGATAATAAAGCAACTACTAATAACCCTTTAGGTAACAGAGGCAAAAATGTTCCACATAGTATTACCTCGAAGGCAACAGTACAAGGAAATAGGCTCGTTCCTCATTAGGGGATAAAGCAAGACCAGTCAGGTCTCCTCAGGTAGCAGAGAAAGCCAACAAGTTCCCCATAATATTAACAAAAAGGAAAAATTCATGGACATAAGTTGAGAGGTAACAGTGCCTAATAAAGCTGCACATATAATAGAAGAAGCCAACATGTTCCTCATCACATTTCTAATAAGATCTTCCTACAAGGAAATGGTTATGAACCCTGTACAATGTACTTATTTTGTTCCTTTGTTGACCAGACTGGAATGCTGATCCATATTGGCCATTTCCTAGTTCAGCATAGGTGAGAACATTAAACTCTCCTTAGCATGGAGAACATCGATATCTGTGCAGTAACAGAAACCTGGTTCAGGGCTCCCGAGAGCACCCCAGCACTACCAGGTTATACCTCATACCATGCTTTTAGGCCCCAAAACTTGGACCGAACCACAAAAGGAGGGGGAGTATCGATATTCATCAAAGATACCCACACCTCCAGGTTGGTGGCAAAGCACGAAGCACCAGAGACTATCCATGTGCAACTAACAGTGGATAAAACTGCCTTCCAGTTTATAGCCTGCTACAGACCACCCTCCCAAACCCAGGAACCCCACTCGGCCTTCCTGAGAACACTGGAAAATATGAAGGTCTCTCCAAACACCATTATATTGGGCGACTTCAACTACCCAAACATAGACTGGGAGCATTACTCTAGCTCCAACACCCTAGCCCAAAGGTTCCTAGAATTTATAAACTCAAATGCTATGGAACAACTTGTTACCACTCCCACAAGAGGGAAAACATACTGGACCTGATCATCACCAACATGGGGACTCTATGCTCCAGACCAGAAGTGTATCCCTCACTGGTAAGATCAGACCATAAACTAATCTCACTGGATATTCACATCCCGACCCCACCCCCTGCCCAGAAAACCACAGTGAAAAACTTCTCTAAAGCAAATTTCACACTCCTCAAAACTGAGGTGGAATCCTTCAAAGCCCCCGGGCCTGTGGAAAATACAGCCCAGACCGCAGAAACCTTTATAAACGCATTCTATGAACACCTTCAGGAATGCATGGATCATGCGATCCCAAATAAAACCAAGACCCAATCCTCCAAAGGCAGACGTCCTGTCTGGTGGACCCCAGCCATAAACAAACTATACAACAGAAGGAGGAAGCTACTAAATGATAGAGCAAAATCCCAAAAGGAAAAGCATCACTGAACAGTATTAGCACCAAACTACGGGCACTCATAAAAGTGTCTAAGGCCAGCTTCAAGAGAAAAATTGCACAGGACACTAAGGATAATCACAAGGCTTTCTTTAGTTATGTTAGGAACCTGGGTGGTAATTCCCAGATATGCTCAGAATTAGTCCAAAATGAAAAAAATACATCGAACCCACAGACATTGCCAACATCCTAGCTGACAAGTTCAGCGCAAACTTCCCTCCCCATCAAAAGGGCAAATATCTATCCCAGCAGAGTGCTGCCCCAGACATCTCAGATGCTCAGGTAAGAGCTGCCTCTCCAAAGCAAAAACACAGCATCAATGGGACCAGATGGTGTCCTGGGCTGCATCCTACATGAACTCCAAGAAGAGCTAAACCCAAACATAAAACTACTGTTCAATATCAGCCTTACTACAGGATATGTGCCCAAAGAGTGGCATACAGCAACAGTGGTCCCTCTCCATAAAGGTGGTGCCTCAACGGATCCTGGAAACTATCGCCCCATAAGCCTGACTAGCTTGGTCTGCAAAGCTATGGAAAGTATCATCATGGACCTCATAAATAAAGATATTGGGGACCTACAAACACTGGATCCTACCCAGTTCGGCTTTGTTAAGGGCAGATCCTGCCTCTTAAACCTGGTTGATTTCTTTGAAACAGTCACCAAGGCCATTGACGAGGGAAGGTGGTCTACACAGCCTACCTGGACCTCGCAAAGCCTTCGATACAATACCCCACTCGGGCATTATAGATAAGCTCACCAGCTTAAATATAAACCCCTATGTCACTAGATGGATTGCAAACTGGCTCAAGGACAGAACCCACATGGTTAGAATTGCTGGAGCCATGTCAGACTCCAAACCAGTTACAAGTGGTGTCCCACAAGGCTCAGTCCTGGGACCTCTCTTGTTTGGTATATATTTCTCGGAGGTACAGGCCAACACGGAAGGACTGTGGCTGACCAAGTTCACAGATGACTGCAAACTGGGCGCCATAATCGACTCTCCAGCCGACACAAGCATCCTCCAAAAGGGCCTCATAGAAACAGACAACTGGTGCCAGAGCCATGGCCTCAAGCTAAATGCCAAAAGTGTATAGTCATCCCTTTGGCAAAAACAAAGTGCCCACAAATTACCACATAGGTGGTAATCCATTATATACAGAAGAAGTAATTAGGGACCTGGGGACCCAAGTTGATAGCAATCTCTCATTTGACAACCACGTGGCCAAAGTGGTTAGAAAAACATTTTATATAGCCCACCTAATCATGAAGGGATTCACATCTAGATCAGGGGAGGTCATCGTGTCTCTTTACTCATCCCTCATCAGGCCCATAATTGAGTACAATGCCCCTTTTGGGATGTACCTTACCAGACACCTGCAGCAACTGGAAAGACCCCAAAAGTACCTCACCAAGAGGATCAAAGGGCTCAAACAGATGCCATATGCTGCCCGGTTAAAGAAACTCCAGCTCTACTCAGTGGCATACCGCCTGTTCAGAGGCGATCTGTGCCTGATGTATAAAGCCATGTCCAACCCGGAATTAATGGACATGCTGCACCTCAGAAAATCCAAATCCCATCGAGCTACGCTCGAGAGACTTGAACCTCAGCACTGAAATAAATAGGACATGCTGGAGGGACAGATTCATAACCCAGAGGCTCCCTTCACTCTGGAATAAAATCCCAGTCCAGGTTAGGCAGAGTCCCTCATTGACTCTCTTCAAGAGGAATCTTGATGAGTGGATGGGAGATCATAGGTTTACCCCGGGTATCACTTCTGTGTCACTGTTAGACAGAGGCACAGTATACTAACCTCGAAAAAGGGCATAGCAAAATAAATTTAAAATGGGTGGTGAAAGCCAAACACATTCTGGCTAGGCTTATAAATGCCCTAGGGCAGATAGCCTAGTATGAACCTATGAACCTATGAACCTATAAATATAGTAATCAGAGTATAGTAATCAGAGTATAGGAAAATACAGTCAAAATCATTGACCAACGCAGAATCCTGAGTAGCATTATTATAGGTAGAACACTGATGATAGATACATCGTGAACATTTAGTAAAATGTCATACTCTTCATTAATATGTTGTTTATATACACGTTTTACAGTGCGATACAAAATAATATCAGAAGAATACATTTAAGGTGAGGGGAATAAAAAGTAGGAAGGTAACAACAGGGCAACAGGGCAAGAATCAGTGGGAAGAGTACGAATAAGCAAAACTGGTTAGAGTAGAGCATGATAGGCATGTAGTGGTAATGAGAGGGGTGTAAGACCTGACAGGGTAGGGCGTAGACCCTCAGTAGCAGTAAACATAAAAAAAGTTTTCCATGTAAACCTACTTTTACCTGTGCATTCATAGCACCCCACCTATACACACAGACACTGTTAAATTTTGTACTACATCATAAGATCAGGCAGGACATCTTTGTCTGACTGTTAAGACTATTGTAACTAGAAATAGTTGGAATACAAAATCAAGCCTTGCTTATGCTCTGTTTCTTGGGTTTCTGCATTATGTTTTTTGTTTTTTTTTTGGGTGGGGGGATAAAATGCACCTGAAGGTTTTATGACTGCACTGTAGCCACACCTGCATATACCCCAGCCCTTGACCATACCTTGCAGTATAAGCAGTATTATCTATTTAGAAGATGATAATCCACACCCCATACAGTGTGCTGTGTCTTCAAAGAGGCTAAGTAAACAGTACTGTGTTTAAGTATGCTACTGCCAATACTGCCTAAATGTATTCATCTTCTATTATTGCTCTGTATCAATAGTCGTGCATCATCTTATTAAATATGCACCTGGCATTCCTAATGTCAGACAATTAGATTGTTCATAGTCAATGTTTACTTTAGGCTATACAGAATTTGACTGTTCCTAAATGTAAGCTGTACTGCATTTTTAATAACTGATGCAGATTTTAATATCTACATGCATTTAGCTATCTGTAAGCACCTAGTAATCCTGCTTTAATATTCTACTTTTAAATTCTTGCCCTAGACAAGCTATTATAAGGAGATGATATGACTGTGCAAACATATATAGCATATGCATGAATCAGAAATTAGGCTTATTTACTGTTGTGTTGCACATTACTTCAGGTAGCTAGGTTACCATGCTAGTCAACTATAGTCAGTAATACAGGTATATTTGCGTGAGTGGCCATGGACCAATTTAAAGGTTGCTGCTTTGAACTTTGTTTGACAATGCTGATGGTCTCAGCTGTGCTTTTACCCTTAGTATTGCTTTTTACCTTCTATTAAATCTTGCCTCTGTTTTCTGGATCATAGTGCATATAACTCCTGATCTAATATGCTGACTTGTCACATCCATAGAGATGTCTGCTCTGTCACCTTCTTTTTGTGGTACCCCACTCCCTACATTTCCCCTAGATTTCATTTCTCTAATTGCATGTCTTTGCAATATTGCATCCCTGGGAAACCCCTCCAGAGCTTTGATTCATCATGCTTAAATCTTGATTAAACAAGTAACCCTAATTATGTCCAGTATCGACACACACACACACACACACACACACACACACGGAAAACAAAAGCAGCAAACATCTAGATAGTTTACATCTCTATATCCTTAAAAGGAAATTTCTAATTAATAATAAAAAATAGATCTACCCTGGTTATAGAAACACTTTTGGCAAAGAAAGCCTTTGAAAGCTATTAGCACCTAACATTATTCATGTGCGAGTTTCTCACATTTTCTATAGTTATTTATTATTGATGCTTTTGTTATTTTTCACTCCTAATTGCAGTATTTAATGTGAAAGGTTTAGGAGCATTTTTTAACATGCTGCATTTCCTTTGCTTTTAAATTTGAATGTTACTTGGTATAATGCCAATATGCTTAACAAAAGAAAAAAAAAATTAAGACATTTTGTGCTACTCTACATAATTAATTTGACATGGTTTTATTTTCCACAGTAAAAAAAAAATCAAGCAAGAAACAAGACCAAACGTCTATGGTGTTAACTTTCTTTAAAGCAGAATTAAGTACCTTTGTTTTTCTTTTAAAAATCACAGTAACCCCCAGCAAAGTGCAACACAGAATATTTTCTCTGAGTTAGCCACACTGATCTGCCCTAACCACGTCTATAATACATTCCTAATTCAGTAGATCTAATTTTAAAAATGATGACCCCACAATATAGTTAAAATTCCATACTACCAATTTGTTGCAACAAACCAAACAGACAACCCTTCATCTAAGACTGCACCCCTCCATTTATAAACAGTTGAGTCTATGCATGTCTTATTTGATGTAGGGTACATGGCCTTGCTGCCTGTTCATGCAACAGTGGCTGTTTTTTTTCCTCATTATTTTTTCATCTTCTTATTTGAATCAAACTGTTTAATATTATAGACTTTTCTGTTGGTAGATAAAATACCTGTAACCGTTTGTTTCTAATTCGTCTTTGACATCCAGTCCTTCCTTTTGTGCTCTCTACTTGGTATTCAATATTTAACATGATTTACACAATGGTAGACAAAACTACAGATAACCTTAGATAAGTAGGTAACATAAGCAAAGAGTTGTGTTCTTTATTTTCCAGGGACTATTCTCCCTTTGTCACTCTCTTTACATCTTGACCAGGTCATATTTTTGGCAGAGCAAGAGGAAACTCTATAATAATCTATAATTCATGAATCAAGCATGTTTTTTTATGACTACTAATTGTGGAACTAGTTCCCAAACAGCTTAGGAAAGTGCAAAAAAAATAACATCAAAATCGCTGCAGCTTCTCTGAAAATCAACTACATTCTGTTGCTGTAGGCATGTCAGTCTTACAAAACTTGTAGCAATATTGCCTATATCTACATCTAGCCAGATGTTTCCAAATATCCCATTTAGGACAAATTGTCCTGGACAAAGACATTGGTAGAACAGCACTTTGAACTGTATTCTGTCTTCAGACTTCTAGAACATTGCAAAAGTTGTAAATATCTCAGACTGCAGTAGTGACCCTCACCTTATTTTGATAATATGGGTGTGAACTAACAGAAGAGGTTAAAATCTCCTTATTAGAAAAGGATAGCAAATACTAACAACTTCAATAACTTTCAAAATGTTATTCAAGTTATTTTGTTGGCCTTCTCTAACTTCTACCTCATAGTATGATACTGCTGATTGCTTCAAAAAAAAATCATCTTATGACATACTTAACAATGTAGTTACACCATGATACAGAAGTCACTGCAAAGTATTGTCTTGGATTGGAGCAGAATTTACATTTCTTTTGCATCAAAGAGACTGGACCTATTTTTATTATGACCATAATAAAGCTTCAAATTTTCCAGTTTTATAGGTTCATAGATTAGTACTAGGCTAATTGCCCTTGTGGGCTGTTTTAAGCTTAACCAATTACCCAATGTGAAAATCAGACCCTGCACCTCCCGTTTTTAAGGTAACCAGCATCTGTCCTATGTGGATCGTCTGAAATCACTACCACTTTATTCTGTTTCATATAGACTACTCTGAGGCTATCTATGACTTGCATATAAGGCAATCTTTGACTCTGCTTTATTGGAAATGCTGCATCTCCATAACTCAAATGGTAGATGGGTTACTCACTCTAAAGACCTCAACCTGGTATGTGACATTAATAGAACATCCTGGAGGGACAGATTTATCTCTCAGAGGTTAGTACACTTTTGGAATGGACTCCCACTTCATGTCAAACAGAGCACCTCATTGGCCCTCTTCAAATGCAATCTGGATGATTGGATGGGTAACTGTAAATTCACGTTGGGGGTTCCACCTGTGTTCCTCTTGGACAGGGGCATTTGGTGCTGATCGTGGAAATAAGGGTAGAACTTGGCTAAACTTGTAAGGGCCCTAATGCCATTAGCCTAGTAACTTCCTATGATCCTATGATCCTATGAAACACCTTAACCATTATGCCAACCTTCCACTAATTATTGGTAACATAGGAACAATGGTAAATATCTGCAACATTAAACAGCTCATCCTCCACATAAAAAAATCTAAATTTTCTGTCGTACCAGACATATCCACAACTGGCACTGCAAATAAGTTCTGTGATCCTCAGCTGATAACTGTGTTGCCTTTTCTACGTCCTTCCCTAGTTATGCAAGATTCCAAATTCAGCAATAAATCTTCCAGCACCATGAATTTCCCTCCTGACCTTTCATTTTCCTCTACAAACTGAAACATGGGTTGCCAGCCAGTCTTAAACTTCCTGCAGATTATTTTCAGACTGCAGCATATGCAATTGCCTATCCTGCCTCCATTTTAATAAGTCAATCCATCAGGGGCAACTACACCCTAAAACAGAGTGTCTGGCTTTTTGGCAAAACACTAGGGACAGACACTCATATGATTCATCACTACTGGGCAACTGCCAGACTATTTCCCAGAAATTCAGCTTTACCCTGGATTACTTGGAGTTGATATATAAATATATATATATATATATATATATATATATATATATATATATATGGATCTCCTTCGGAAGCTCGAAGTTTCAAAACATCGAACTTCTAAAGGCCGAGACCATAAGATCGAAGTTTTGAAACTTCGACAATTTTGAATGGAGATCGCTGTATGGTGCAGAATGGGTACTTACCATTTTTCTCATTGTAGTGCGGTCTTGGATTTGGTATATTTAATTAGCAGGGGGTGGATGGGGGGGATTTCCCCATGCAAAAATGTAAAAAAAATAATTTGTTCTCATTTTCTTTATTAGGTTTTCAAAGTTTCAAAACTTTGATCTTATGGTCTCGGCCATTTGAAGTTCGAAGTTTTGAAACTTTGAGCTTCTGAAGTAGATCCATGTGTGTGTGTGTGTGTGTGTGTGTGTGTGTGTGTGTGTGTGTGTGTGTGTGTGTGTGTGTGTGTGTGTGTGTGTGTGTGTGTGTGTGTGTGTGTGTGTGTGTGTGTGTGTGTGTGTGTGTGTGTGTGTGTGTGTGTATATTGATATATATATATATATATATATATATATATATATATATATATATATATATGTATATATATATATATATATATATATATATATATATATATATATATATATATATGGTTCTAGGTTATAACACCGACAGCACACAACATCGACAACGACATCACCGACACCACATCATCGACAGCTCACAAACACGACACCACACACACACAACACATCATCACAACAACCAATAAACAAAACAAATTCCCTGACCAAAAACCACACACACAACACAAGCATCCTAACAAACAAACACTAAACCTTACATACACAACTATCCACTACCCTAACCGAAACCCTAACCCTAAGGTCCGTCACTATCGCACCCTTACCTAACTCGCGCCCTAACCCTAACTCACTTAACCCGCCCCTAACCCAAAACATTCACTACTGCACCCTTACCTAACTCGCGCCCTAACCCTAACTCACTTAACCCGCCCCTAACCCAAAACATTCACTACTGCACCCTTACCTAACTCGCGCCCTAACCCTAACTCACTTAACCCACCCCTACCCCTACAGACCGCCAACATCGCACACTTACCTTACTCACACCCTAACGTCCGTCACTACCGCATACTTACACATCCTTTCCCCATCTCGGTGTTCTCCGCGTTGGTGTTTTCATCCGTCGATCTTCTCGCGTCGGTGATTTCGCTGTCGGTCTTCTCATCTGTCGACGTTGTAACCTAGACCCATATATATATATGTATATATATATATATATATATATATATATATATATATATATATATATATATGCATACAGGGTTGTGGGATTATGTTTGCAACTGCGAAAACACTTATTTGTTCTGTTTTTATGTTTTGGAATATTGTTTGCATTCTTTGATTTTCACTCATATGTGATCTCTCATTTTTGAGTCAATCACAAATGAATTGATGTCTTGTCAAGAAACCCCAAAAATGCTTAAGACCTTCATTCTTTGTTCCCTTCAATAAATATAACACCTCAGTCAAACAAACCACCAGTCTAATGATATCCTCCATTTTTTTCTGAAGTTGTAAAACCACAGACAAGGAGCTGCATTTGTGAATGGTGTACAGTTTCCACCATCATCTTGGCAAACTTTTTTTTTACCAAGCTACATCAGACTACAAAATTGGCTTTTCCAGAGCGAATCAGAAATTAGCTCAATGGTGGGGTGGGGGTGCAGATGGAATTCTTTCATGTCGTTTTGACACCTTTTAATAGTTTTCAGTGCATTTCTCACTGGACATTAGTCACTCACTTGAATGAACTAGTTGCACCTTTTGAACCATCCAGATGTTTCATTAACTTTTGGAATGAACCCAATTAGTCCACTAGCATGAAGTTCTCTCAAAAGTTGAATCAATTAATGTTAGAATATCCCTGGTAACCAAGATTTATCCCTAAACAGTTTTGTAAATAATATACAAAAATATAAAGCAAGCGTACAGGGTTTAAAGCACAGTAGTATACTACCTAATCCAAACTGATTAGAACAGCTCTCCTAGACAGTACTGGTGTATATAGCAGATTACCTTAACTGTAGGTAGATGGAAAAATTAAATGCTTGGTGAACCACATATAAGTATAGCAATTTCCACTAAATACTTACTTTGTATTCACTGGCCCTTGGAAAGTTTTTGGTGTTGGTTTAGTCCCGCTGCACTCGGGCTTGCTCCGCACCCTACCCTGCCTCCAAAATCCACCCGCCCCCAGTAGTGCTACATTTATAATAAAACCACACTCCTTCCATATCCTTGCCAAACAAAGACACTGCCTAAATATCAGTCTCCCCCCTGCTCCTCCCATTATTTAACTTTTTAAAAAGGCGGAAAGGAATCGATAAGAGCCGGCAACTCTACTAAAACTGTTTAATTGTAAGCGCTTTCAGCAAGGTGCTTACCTCGCCTTCTTCAGACATACATACAAAATCAATTAAGCCATAATAATAATAACCTTACACTTAAGTAATGATTTAAAGATACATTGAAACCAGCCAGAATATGATAAAAACTTTATAAAATAACTATTGTTAAATAAGTAATAGAAACCTAAAAACACGCAAAATTCAATTCTTCTACAAAAGTTGAAATTCTCACAAAGCATGAATAGATACTTAGAAAAACAAAATACAAAATAGTGGGTCTACTAATAATAGTAAATAGTGTTTGAACAAACTTTTAAACACTTTCAACATCAATAAACCAACCATCTACACTAACACCATACCTCCCATTGTTTACCAATTATACCAGTAATATCCCTCTATGGCAATGACTACCGTCTCACCCACTATTTTAACAGTAAAACTCAAGACCCTATCTCTCATCGTACCCCTTATAATTTTACAGTTATTAAAACCAGCAATGCTTAGGGTTCCACTACCCTAAATACCAAGCCAGCACCCCCTTAGCCCCATTCATTTCAGAACACTCTACTTACTATCCAGCCTCTAACACAACAACCCCAAGCAACCTTTATCTTAATAAGTCAAAACAAGTTGACCCTAAATCCAAATACTACCAAAAGCTGTTAAATAAACTCATGAAGTTATTAGCTAACTTATGGAAAAATCTAACAAGGGATGGAGACATCCACCCTAACCCAGGACCATTCTCTGCCCCAGGCTCTACTAGCCCACTATCTATGCACAGGCCTTCTAACTTCCTCCTGACCTGCCATCTAAATATAAGAAGCCTAAACAACAAGGTACATAACCTACATGCCCTATTAGCAGTTTACCTCCCTGATATACTGTGTCTAACAGAAACCTGGCTAAAGCCATCAACCAAAGATAATGAGATCTTGCCACCTGGGTATAATATACTCAGAGCTGATCACACTAATAGAAAGGGAAGTGGGGTAGCTGTGCTATATAAAAGCACACTTAATGTTACAGTCAAAGCCATTCAACCACCCCATGTCTCAAATGCTGTCTATCAAACTACAACTTAATATACACAAAAGTTTAAATATAATTGGTATTTACATCCCCCCCCCCCCGGCAACAACTCTGACACCCTAGAGGACATTCTTAATTGGATATCTACCTACTACCCTCAAGAAATTATTGTTCTGGGGGATTTTAATACTGAGTGGAACTCATGTTCATCAGACTCCCCCTCCACCCATATTAACCTCAATGGATTTTCACAGACCATATCTTCCTCCACCAGAATAGGTAAACCTAACCAAAAAGAGAGTATCCTTGACTGGATACTTATCAATAGTCATCCCCATATGTACATGTCAGGGACCCTCCCCAATGACCTTAGTGACCACCTCATCACATACATAATTAAATACAAGGCAGTCAGCACTCATCTGCCCACCTACAGGTCTGTCAGAAGCAAGAAGAATTTTGACCCCACAAAATTCCAAACCAAACTGTGGGGACAGATTCATAACCCAGAGGCTCCCTTCACTCTGGAATAAAATCCCAGTCCAGGTTAGGCAGAGTCCCTCATTGACTCTCTTCAAGAGGAATCTTGATGAGTGGATGGGAGATCGTAGATTTACTCCGGGTATCACTTCTGTGTCACTGTTAGACAGAGGCACAGTATACTAACCTCGAAAAAGGGCATAGCAAAATTAATTTAAAATGGGTGGCGAAAGCCAAACACACTCTGGCTAGGCTTGTAAATGCCCTAGGGCAGATAGCCTAGTATGAACCTATGAACCTATGAACTCAAATCATGTAATTGGTCAGATCTAAAACACCTTCCCCTTGATGAGGCAGTAGCTTACTTTAATACTAAATTCCTAAACATACTTGATTCTCCTGCTCCGAAATGGTCAATCAGAACTAAAACAAAAATCACTCCATGGCTTTCGAAAGACTCCAAATCTAAAATCATACTCACAAATAAAGCATGGCCCAAGTGGCGTACTACTAAAGCCCCCCAGACCACGTTAACTTCCAGCAGCTAAGGAATGTGACTAAAAAAGCCATCATACTTGACAAAAAAAACTATTACTACCATCTACAAAAGAAACATCAAAATAACCCTCAAAAGTTTTGGGCAGGTATAAATAATCTTCTTCATCCATGTCAATCGTCCACTCCTACCCCAGCAGCATCCTGTCATAAAAGTTCTGAAGAAGTGGCAAATACCTTCAATAGTTTCTTTACAGAGACTATCCAGTCCCTTGCCAACCAACTAACTCCTAGTGGCTCTACAGTAAATGATCCTGTACCCAACTCACTGCTCTCTTTTAACCTCCAACCAGTCTCCACATTCCTCACCCTATCCTTACTGAAAAAACTAAAGCCAACTACCCTCTCAGCCAACCTTCTCCCAGCTGAATACCTGCAAAAAGCTGCAGATGTTATAGCATACCACATTTCTATCTTAATCAATAGAACCATAACAGAAGCCACCACCCCCTCAATCTGGAAAATATCCTACATTATTCCACTCCATAAAGGCAGCACATCTACAGACCTATCTAACTATAGACCGAAAACCATATTGTCACCACTTGCCAAAATCATGGAGAAGTGTGTGCACAAACAACTCCTATACTGTCTCATTCAGAATAAACTCCTGACCAACTCACAACATGGTTTTAGATCCCACCACAGTACATCTACTGCTCTCCTCTCTTTTACCAATGTAATTAACCAAAACCGGTATAACAACAAAATATCTTCAGCCCTCTTTCTGGACCTGTCCAAAGCTTTTGATATGTTTCACCATCTGCTACTCATCCACACTATGAAAACCTTATCCTTGGATAACCAAACTCTCTAATGGTTCCATGCCTACCTCAATAGTAGGTAACAAGTGGTATTATGGCAGAACAAGCTCTCTTGCCTGTTACCTAATACCATAGGCTCCATATTAGGACCTCTTCTCTTTTCAGTCTTTATTAATGCTCTCCATACAGCCATTCCAGATGCTACCTGCATTCAATATGCAGATGACTCTACACTGGTATGTTCTGACACCTCTCCAATAAACCTACTATCAACGACCCAGCATATATTCACCACAGTTGAAAACAGGCTCTCTGATCGTCGCCTGATCTTAAACCCAAACAAAACCAAACTACTACTTTTCTCTCCCACTCGTAAATCCTCTACAACATCCTTTACCAGAAAATCTAACACTGGTACTATCATCACCCCAGACCCCTATACAAAACTATTAGGAGTAACTGTTGACAACAATCTTAGATTTGACATGCATGTTAACCAAACCACTAAATCCATAAACAAGAAACTTGGGTCACTGTATAGGATAAAATCCTTCCTAACTCCAATGGCTAGAGCAACCATTGCCCACTCGCATCTTCTCTCTACCCTTCTTTATGCCTCTCCTATGATTGCTAACCTTAGCAAATCTGACCTTAACAAACTCTCCAGTTGCTATAATCATATCGCCAGATTTGGAACTGGCATGCCCTATAGGACACACCACTGCTTTAACTTAAAAATCCTTGGCTGGATAGAACTGACAATTCTTTTCCATCTAAACTAACTTATAGAAGCATTTAAAATTCTCAAACAACCAGACAACACCCCTGCACTGAAAAAATATAATCATCCCATACAGCAATCTAGGCTCTCTCCGCTCATCAAATAGACTGCTTGTCCAAACAATTAAATCCTATAATTCAGGTGGTGATTCTCTGTTCGCTAATGCCATAGGTAAAATATGGAACTCCCTCCCTCCCAACCTTACCCTTACTACCTCCTTAACCCAATTCAAAAAGAGTCTTAAACTTTATTTCAAATCACATTGGCTTTGTCCATGCTCCAGCCCTGATTAGCTCATTCCTTTAAACTAGGGTACAAACATCCTCTGGCTCACTCTAGTAGAGAAACTAAACTTTTAATTATGGAAATGATCTAACTCTATACTTGTTTGACTGAATCTGACTATAAATAGATGCCTTTATATAATTTTGTAAATGTTTACCTGTGGTATGGGGCCTGTAATCCCAACAGCATATATGGATAGAAACTAAACTCATAATCTGTATTTGTCATATCTTAAGCTAGCATGTTTGATCAAGTCTGCAATAGAATTTCTGTATTTGTTATAGCTATATCTAGCATGTTTGAACAAGTCTGTAGTTTTTTTCTCATAAATATTTTACTATATGTAACATTTTTCTAATGTATCTATGTTTGGAGACCCCCCCCGGTCTCCACTGAAAATGGACATGTATCCAGTCGGACTATCCCGGTCAACAAATGTAAAATACAATAAATAAATAAATATTTTCACATTCTCATCCTGCTCAACTAGTTCAGTATGTCAGTGACTCTGTTCAATGCTATGTCTGTAAATACAAATTAGTTTACACTTATAAGCATAATTTTTCTAGTAGCAAAATTAAATCTATTTTTTTTTAAAACACAGCCAATGCTACCAGCAATCCCAGAAGAAAAGGTCATGGGTTAACATTTGACTTCCCTATTAATCAAGTCAACTTCTGTGTGGGGTGAAGTCTTTCTTAACTGATCATGCACATACTGTCACTGCCTGTTCTTCCCCCACTAGATGGCCTGCTCTGTGCTGGTCCCATTTTCACCATGTTCCACAATATTGAACTATTTAGACTTCAGCAAAGCTATAAAATACCAGCATTGATTTCAGAGTTTCTGATCCAAAATTGACATTCACCATTCTCTCAAAAAAACTGAATAGGGCAAGCTTAAACATTTCCTAGCTCCTAATCATGTGAAAATGACAACATTAAATTAAACTGTCCTGCCTTTCAGTTATATCAAACCCTTAGGTCACAATGGCTAGAACACATAGTTTAGCACTTGACAGGTATGTTAATGTTGCCGAGTACACTTCATGGGCAGTTCACAGCTATGTGGATAACGATTGAAGGAATAGCATTTGAATCATTGACATATCTACATAGCCACTAATGCTTCTATATACATTATTTGTCTATGGATCCCCAGTCAAATACTTTGATTAAAAAAAAAATAAATAAAAAAAGCAAAAACTGCAGGAAGACCCAGGCAAGTCAGAGTTTTCACAATGTAATACCTCAAACTTCCTATAGTGGATATCTGGTGGATATATGCAAATGATCACTTAAGGACATGCCACTGTTTCAACCACATGTCTTCTGAATGCTCATGCCTTTTTACATTGTACTTTTTTACTTTCTAAGTCTTTATGGGTTGATTCAGGAATCTAAATTCTCTGGGTCTTTCCCACGGTTGCTGCTGGATGGTTTGCTGAATGGTTTTCCTGTGTATCCTTTTTTGTTTTACCCTATTTGGAATATTTTACTAACACCATAATGTTTATTGGCATTCTGCTTGATTTTAAGCTCTGTGTTTCTAAAGACGAACAGTTCACTTTTGCTTTAATGAGAAGGTAAAAAATGGTTGAAACATATATGTAAACATCTACTGGGAGTATACAAAATTCCAGGGTTTGCTAGATAGATGGAGTGGCAGGGCCATATCCAACAATTTTGTACCCTGTGTTGTTCCTTCCACCTCACATTTAAGTAGATAAGTACAAAAAAAGGAAGGGAAAGGCTCTTCCCTACCTTTTAAACTTCATCAAGTCACTTGCTTCATTTGTATAAGCTACAGCATTTCTTCACTGTAATCCAATACTGGCAGTCAGTTTTGAATAATAGTAATGCTCTAAAGACCAAGTGGTATCTGCAGATTTCACCTCCTAATACTCTATGCCCAGAGTGGCTGCCCCCTTCACTCCACTCTAGCTATGCCTCTCTAAAGGTGAATGTCTTGATATTGACCTAAAAGTGCTGCAGGATCTAGACTTTGACCAAGAGGTTCTACCATGTGCTGTGAAAGTCAATGAAGTCTGACTGCCTACATCTTTTGGTAATACTCAAGAATGTCTTCAGCATCTTCTTTGGAAACACATGGTGCCTGGCCTACTCATCCACCACATGTGCAGGTACTCCCTTGTTCAGTTCCATCTGCATTGCTAGTGTGTGTGCTGCAAGTCCTTACAAATTTGTGAGTGTGTGTGTGTGTGTGTGTGTGTGTGTGTGTGTGTGTGTGTGTGTGTGTGTGTGTGTGTGTGTGTGTGTGTGTGTGTGTGTGTGTGTGTGTGTGTGTGTGTGTGTGTGTGTGTGCATGTGTGTGCGTGTGTGTGTGTGTGTGTGTGTGTGTGTGTGTGTGTGTGTGTGTGCGTATGAAAGCTGACATGGATGTCATGCACAGCCATATCATCATCATGGCATTGTCCTTGGCTTTCATTATTTTCATGAATGGCGCAGTGGTGCAGCAGTAGCATTGCACCTCACAGCAAGAGGCTCTCTGGCTTGATTCTTGGCTGGAGTACCTTCTGAGTGGAGTCTGCTTATCCTCCCTGTGTTCGTGTGGGTTTCCTCTAGGGGCTCTGGTTTCCTCTCACATTAAAAAGACATGCATTTGGAGCATTTCTCCCCTGGCTTCCGCTGAAAATTGGCTTAGTTCCAAGTCAAACTTTCCCGGTTAACAAATTTTAAATAAATAAAAAAATGTAGTAGTAAGTCACCTCAGTTATTACCTAATAGTACTTTAACCATCTCATCTAATTCTCAATGCAGCAGCCTGACACTGAAGTGTGTCATGTCATGTCTTTTGCAGGGGAAACAATGTTACATTTCTTCAGAATAACTGTGAAATATGTCATCATTTGACACCTGTGGGTTATTAGTGTAACTGTGGTTAGTGCTAATTCCCAACTTTACGGCATTCATGCTGCGGTGCACAAGAAGGAGGTATTGATCTACATGGTTTTCTCCACCCTTGTTTTAACGTATTTTCCTCGATAATCTGAGTGTGTGAGTCTGTGTCGCTACCTGTGGAGTTTGCACCTACCATGGGGTGCTGCTAATACACTTTATGTAATTGCCCTTAGGCTATGTTATGGTAATGAAAATTATGACATAGTCACTGACAGCCATTCTGACATCAGCATCAGTCTGCTGTGATGCAGTGCAGCATGTGATTGGTTCTGATGCTGACCCTGCAAAGAATTATGTAAAGTTATGGATAATGTGACCTGTGAGAGAGATATATGATTTTTTTCGTAAAGACATGATGTCCCCATTTAGCAAGCAGTGCCTGTAGATTTTGTTCCTCACCAGCTGTTGATGGAATGGCTCTACTTTGTTTCATTGAATCTCATTTACTGAATTTCATTTCACCTCCGACCACATCACGTAAAACACAAATTACTGAAAACTCATTTCACTGAATTGAACTTAGTATATATGGCACTGTGCAGAGTGCTGTAAGGCAAGTAAAAGCTATATGCCCTTTTTCCCACTGTAGCACGATCCTGGAGTTAGTATATATTATAGTTAGATGTGGTGTGGGGGAGGTGTAGCCCCCCACCTTGTTTGTTTTATATTGTATTTTACCAAAAACTTCAAAACAATACATTTTAATCAATAGACATGCATAGTTGCAGCACCAATGACTAACATCCAGAAGACAATATCTATTCAAACTAAATGTGTAGCTACACCCCCCCACCCCACCCCCAATGTGGGGGGGGGTGTCCCCCGCGCCCCCCCAACTATATATACTAACTCCAGGATCGCACTACAGTGGGGAAAAGGCATATACCTTTTACTTGCCTTACAGTACTCTACACAGTGTCATACATACTAACTGCAGTTAAGTGAAATGAGATTCAGTGAAATGAGTTTGCAGTAATTTGAGTTTTCAGCGAAGTGGTCGGGGTGAAATGAAATTCAGTGAAATGAGATTCAACAAAACAAAGGAGACCTGATTTAATACATTATGAGAAAATATTTAAGGACTGCATCTACACAGGTACCATGCAATGTACATCTAACCTGAAATCAGCAGAGCCAGCTAAGTGCTAACCTTCTACAGTACTTTACTGTGAATGTTGTTGGTGTCTGAAAGTACTGGTGTCAATACCACCTCAGATAATTTGTGTAGCAACCTCATCTGCATAAAATAATAAAACTAAATCACATACCTGAACAACCCAAATAAAAAACTCAGCAGGTGAATCTCTTTTTTCCAACTCCACTTCCAAGCTGTGGAACCACCTACCAAACTCACTAGTACCCACCCCTTCAACAATACACTTTAAAAAGCTCCTAAAAACCCACCTTGCATGCTCCTGGCTCTGTTCCTGCAACTGCACTGGATAGCACACTCCTCTGTTCCACCCTGCTTTTAACTCTCCATCTAAGCCTCCTTGCTTAACTGTATAGGACCACTTCTAATAGCTTGTAGCAACTATCCATAACTCAATGTAATTAGTCATGATTTAACACTACAAATGTCAAACTTGACACGATCTATTGTTACTGATTAATTATTCAGTACTAAGAAAGAATTTACAAAATCTCTCAATGTATTATATGTACAATTATGTTTATTAATCTCATTGCTTTATAGTTATTGTTATGCTGTACTATACTATGTTACTATGTTACTTAATTAAATGGAGATTTTCTCCCTGGGCCTTCACTGAGAAAGGACAATTGCCTAGTTGGACTTTCCTGGTAAACAAATATAAAATAAATACATTAATAAATAAATGGCTAACCAAAAACCAATACAACTCAAATCCACTAGGCTAATAGCAAAAAATGGAAAACTTCTTTAGTGTACTAAAACTTTTATTACATGCTTTTGTCAATTCAGACTTCATCAGAAAAACGTCCACATTAAGAAACATCCCAATAAATACTTAAACTCACCAATAAGAACAATTAAATTAACTCATTAAGCTTTTTTTTTTAAAAAAAAAGAGTAAAAATATTTCACAAGTGCTGACACTATAGGTCTAAAAGGGGGTAGCTTGGATCTTTGTGGATTTTAGGAATTCCAAATAAAATTCCAACTTTCGGACACACAATTCTACAAAAATTATATAATTTCTCATATAAAAATCCTTCTACAAAACTCTCATATAAAATGATTTTACCCTATTAAAGCATATTTGTGCTTCTTGTGACTCCACTAATGCATATGCATCTTCATTATTTAACATTTCACTAATTCATTGTTTATACATAACCTGGTCCATCAATACCAAGCCTCCCCTTTGTCAAAAGAGAACAGAGAGAAACAATATGACAATTAAAACTTGGGGCTGATAAACGTCCTGGGATAAACAATGTTATTAACATTAAATGTTTTTTGAAATATAGGAAACTTTATGTATTAAAGTAATAATGATGATTTTTTACTTTGTGGCAATAGTTATTTTGATAATATTAACAAATAGCAAATGCCTTTATTTCAGTTATACCAAGGCATGTACTATTTGCTATTTAACATGTCATTTTGCTCTTTCCATCTCATCCACCATCCTCTCTTGTTTTCCTTGTTTCCCTTTCTTTCTCTTTTATGTTTTTTTTTTCTGTATACCCATAAATGTCCAGGGAAGCTGGTCTGCAAGCCTCACAGGTGCAGGAACATTCTCCAACTCTCCTCAACTGACAACCACTTCAGAGGATGAGGACAATAGCTCTACCCAAGTGGCACCCCATCAAAGTGCAGTCTGTCAAGACAGGAAGGTGAGGACCAGGACCTGGTTGAGACTTGAGTCAACAGAACAGTGGTAAGATGCTGGGGTCAATACATATCTCTCCTCCAACAGGTACAAGAATCTCTGTTCATGGTGAGTCTGACCATCAGGGCACAGCCACCAGTGGTTTCAACACCCACACTATTGGGGTCAACTCACTCAGGTCTATCGGGGTTGGGGAAAACATGAGGCCTTCTGCACCAGGGCGATGCTGGACTCTTCACCTTCCACAACTTCTCTTTTGTCTCTTTCTGGCTTCTGCAAGTGTTGTCTTCACCTCCCACTATAAGTCCACCACAGGGTTGTTGTGCATCTTGTCTGTGTTTTATGCTTTGTCTTTTGAAAATTCCTAACTCTTAGCTAGCCCTATCTCCTACATACTCTGCCTTTCTTCCTTCTCCAGCTTCATCTTTTAAAAAAAATTGGAAAAATGAGGATGTAGCCCCAGCAAAAGCATAGTTCCTATCCTTTCCCTTCTACACAATCCTCTTAATGTGTTCCTTTTCTGTTTCCTTGTCTGCACTCTAGCTCTCTGTGTCTCTGCCTTATTTCCAACTGCTCTCTCTCTCCCACTCCTATTTTTAAATATCCTCCCACAAATTCTCAAAAGCTTGCATGGCGTGCATGATTAGTGCTAGATGAAATATTGCCAATATGGTGGCCAAGCGATCCACGTACGTGCACGTCTGATGTGTGCGAGGACTGTAGCACTAGTGCTGCACGTCCCCAGCCCCCATATGCAAATCACCCCATTTGCAGCTGAAAACCATGCAAATGAGGTAATTTGCCATCCAGGAAGCAGGAATCGGGGTGTGCAGGACTAGTGTAATATACAGAAATGTACTCGGTTAGTAACCGAGTATGGCACTGCAAACTGTAAAACAGACCTATGACAGCTCCAAATAAAGGCTGCATAGCATTGAGGAAGCATGCCAATGGCCAAGTAGAAGGCCATTGGCATTGCAAACAATGCCAAATGTACAAAATACAACTTTTTGATATGTTCGCCGATCACGTCCATTGAAGCATAGGGCAGCGGCGTGCAAACGGGTCCGGTGGAGAAATAAGAAAATAAACCTAAAAACATCAGTCTAACTAAAATCAGTATTCCACCATACAAGTCAATGGTAGGTAAAAGACAACCTGGCCAGTGAGTAGTGGTTGCTAAGGGGGGAGGCACAATGTGACACATGTAACTATGCATTAGCAGGCAATTCTATCCAAATGAGGGGAAGGATAGTGAATCCCGGTTTTCCCCAGCATGTGAGGCAGGTCCGAACAGTGTATGAGTATGGATAGCTGAGTGCAAGACTAGGAGGTAGGTGACATCATGTGTGGGAGTGTCAGGCATACTGTCAGTAGATTGGAGCCCTGTGGCTTGGGGTTGCATCCAGCTTAGTACAGCAAAGCCAGGAGGTGTGTCTAATCCTGCCCAGCATGTACGACACAGTGTACTTGGGTGTGCATGCCATGCAATGGGATCTAAAGGAAGATAAGGAAGTGAACCCAGGAACAAGTAGCAGTGTGCACACTGCAGTGCACCGATTGTGCAGCGCACCCCCGGGATGAATCGGAAGGGCAATGGGAAGGGAAAGCACTAGCAGGAAGTTAATCAAGGGGTACTAGGTTCGCTGCTAGGTGAAACAGATCAGAACCAGCCAATTACACAGGCAGCAGACCAGCCCAGCCCAGAATGCCACTATAAACTATGCAAACACCTACCCCTCCAGTTTTTCCCACATCCTACACCACTGGTGTAAACAAGCAGGGAACTTTTAACACACACAACAGCAAAATGTTAGGGGCTGCAATAGCTATCATACAACATGTGGAAGAGGCTGAGAGGATGGAAATGCTCTCGACCAATCCACAGTGAGGAGACAGAGAAAAGTGTACAGACCCAGGGTGACCTAGCAAGGGCTACATGAGTTAGAGATAGTGGAGTGCTATAGGGTGGACAGGGACCTCCTACAGCAGATTGTTGAGCTGTGCCGGCCATGCCTGACACACAGAACTAACAGAGGGGAACCCATCCCAGTGGAAACGAAGGTATGTGCAGGCCTAAGAATATAGTTACAGGTACCTTCCAAAGATGATGGGGATATCACAGATATCAGCATCCAGGGTACTCCACTAGTTCCTGGATGCCATGGCAGCACATGTGGGTGAGCATGTACATTTTCCCCTCACCCATGAGGCATTGGCCAGTAGTATGCTTTTCTTCCACCAAATAATGGAATACCCTGAGGTAGTGGGTGCAATAGACTGTACGCATATATGCATCAAAGCACCACCCGGTGAGCAGGGTGGGGTTTACATCAACCACAAGGGCTTCTCCTCCATCAACTGCCATTAACTGCCAGGTTGTGTGTGATGCCCAGGACATAGTACTGAACGTGTGTGCTGGCTGCCCTGGAAGGTATCATGATTACCACATCTGGCATCTGACGCAGCTGTACCAGAAATTTGCCAGTGGGGATATCCCACATGGTCACCTAGTGGGGAATGCTGGATATGCACTGGAGCTGTGGCTGATGACACAAATCAGAAACGCACACACACTCGAACAAGAACTCCATAATGAGACACACACAAACAAGAATCATAATAGAGCATGTGTTTGGGATGCTCAAGTCACAGTTCTGGTGCTTGGACACATCCGGTGGAGCCTTGCAGTAGTCACCAACTACATGTACCCAAATTGTCCTTGTATGTGCCATGCTACACAATATGATCCTGCAGAAACAGTTGCAGCAGGAGCAGCAAGGGGCAGGGCCATATAGCCCCCACCAATGCCAAGGCCTGCACAGGCACAGAGTGGACTCGGAGGAGGAATAACCTGAGCCTGCACCAGTAGGCAGAAGGGGCCATGCCCAGTATGCCCTGGCCCTGGCAAAGAGGCAATGCATAGCACATGCACTGACATGGAAGGGACCCAGGGGATATCACTTCTCTCTGACTCTCACATACAGTAAAAGGGATGCCAAACATTATACTACCTGTGCCTAACCATGCGTAGGCAGTGTACTATGTGCATCTGACATAAGCAGCCCTGCAGCACCACCCACAATACTGGGACACCCACAGGATAAGTGACTTATACATGCCAGTCAGGACTGGCGTCACATAACCAACAACAGTCACAGCCAGCAGGACAGGTTTACACAAACACAATCAAATGCAGTACTATGGCCTCTGAATGAGGGGTATGGCTGACCCCCACCCAGGCCTACACAGACAGACCACAGCAGGTCAGATAGTGGGATGTCAGTTGTGATAGATAGGAAGTCAGAAACCAATGTGTATGCAATCAAAAGATAGAAACGGAAGTACACCGGTATGGCATAACCAGCATGATGAGTAAGACCATTGACAGAATTGGACTACAGGACATATCAGTACAGTCCTAGAAAATGTGTACAGCTGTCAGGTGTGCCCCCCCCACCTCACATAAAAATACAGTAACAGTCTGGTGCGCCCACCCACTCCTGTGTAGAAACATAGACATAGTCAGGTGTACCCCCCACTATACAGACATGTCGCAACAGTCAATGCCAAATGATCGGTGGATACCCTGCAGACACAGCATGCTACCTGTTGGTGTACAATACAAAGGTCTGCTGTGCATTACAAACCACTGGACATGCTCCACACATGCATAACAGACGGCCTTACTACGCATGCTCACACACTTAGAGTAATGAAGGCAATGTCAGTCATCAACATACTGAAAGGTCATACTGGGCATGCTCACACACTTAAACACATGAAGACCATGTATGCAACACCAGTGGACCAGACATATTCAGCAGTTGCAATAGTTACTGCAGCCACATGTCAGTATGCACCACTCATGCCTTGCACACACAGTAGATAGGAATACAGACATATATGAAAGGACAACACACCATAATACGCCAAATGTAGATGGATATAGATGTGTGGAAGAGGGTGACCATGACAAGGAGCCATCCAAGGCTGTCCCACCGAGCACACAACCAAAGGGTCCCAAACACATCAGTTTCAGATGTCACATACTGCAGTTACTAGCGACCACTACCTGTCACCACCACAGACTATGTGGTCCATGTGCCAGCTGTGCAATATGGCTGAACAAGGACATAGCTAGTTGCCCTAGACATGCACCTGTGACATATGACCCCATGTGTGGCCGTCTTTGGCATGTACCCCAACATAAATGGTGTATAAGCCATGCACACACTGGCCACCCCATAGCAGTACCCTGACAAGCCTGCTGAGGTTATCCAATGTGTAATACACCTTTGGGAGAATTGTAGGCTAGTAATCTCTGTGGCGCATCCCATAACTATGTACTGCTGCTGTGTGGTACACTAGTTAGGTAGGAGTTCTAATCTGAGCTGTGTGTGTGAGTGTGTGTCATTGTTTGTGTGTGTGTCAATCTCTCACTGACAGTGTCAAGAGCAATGCTTTTTGGTTACTCACACCCCATACAGTTCACACACTCACCTTTGGCAAGGCTGCTGATGTCACCCCACCTAGAAATACTCCCTTGGGAGAGCTGTAACCCAATAATTTCCATAGCACATGCTACAACTGCGTACTGCTGTAGTATGATAATGTAGTTAGGTAGAAGATCGAACCTCAGATGTGGCAACTGTGAGTCTGTGTGTGCATGTCTGTCTGTCACTGACTGTGTAGAGAGCAATCCTTTTTAGGCCACTCACACCACCTACAAGTCAAATACCCTCCTTTGGCAAGGCTGCTGATGTCATGCAACATGAAGTACACCTCTGGGACAATCATAGCTGAGTAATCTCCAGAGCATGTCCCATAACATCGTATGGCCATAGTGTGATTAAGGCGGTACTTGGGAGTTCTAACCCCTGACCTGCTGACTGTGTGTGCATGTCGACTGTATAGAAAGCAATGCTTTTAGGTAACTCACACCCCGTACATTTCACATACCCACCTTTGGCAAAGCTGCTGATGTCACCCGTACTGCTGTAGTGTGATAATGTAGTTAGGTAAGCGATCAAACCGAGGATGTGGCAACTGTGCTTGTGTGTGCATCTCTGTCTGTTACTGACTGTGCAGAGAGCAATGTCTTTTAGGCCACTTACACCCCTTAGAAGTCAAATACTCTCCTTTGGCAAGACTGTTGATGTCACGCAACTTGAAATACATCTCTGGGACAACCATAGCAGAGTAATCTCTGTAGCACGTCCCGTAACATCATATGGCCACAGTGTGATTAAGGAGTTAGTTGGGAGTTCTAGCCTTGATCCACTGACTGCGTGTGTATGCATGCATGCATGTCCGACTGTGTAGAGAGCAATGCTTTTAGGTAACTCACACCCTATACATTTCACATACCCACCTTTGCAAGGCTGCTGATGTCACCCACCTAGAAATACTCCCCTAGCAGAGCTGTAGCCCAGTATGCTCCATAGCGCATGCTGTAACTGTGTACTGCTGTAGTATAATAATATATTTAGGTAGGAGGTCAAACTCCAGATGTGGCAACTGTATGTGTGTGAGTTTGTATGTGCGTATCTATCTGTCACTGACTGTATAGAGAGTAATGCTTTTTTAGCCACTTAAACCCCTTAAAATTCAAGTAATCTCCTTTGGCAAGGCTGCTGATGTCACACAACTTGAAATGCACCTCTGGGACAATCATAGCCGAGTAATCTCTGTAGCACGTCCCATAACATTGTATGGCCATAGTATGATTAAGAAGTTAGTTGGGCATTCTAGCCCCTGACCTGCCGACTGTGTGTATATGTGTGCATGTCCAACTGTGTAAAGAGCAATGCTTTTAGGTAACTCACACCCCATACATTTCACATACCCATCTTTGACAAGGCTGCTGATGTCACCCACCTAGGAATACTCCCCTGGGAGAGCTGTCACCCAGTAATCTCCGTAGTGCATGCTGTAACTGCAAACTGCTGTAGTGTGATAATGTAGTTAGGTAGGAGGATGAGCCCCAGATGTGGCATCTGTGTGTGTGTGTCTGTCTATCACTGACTGTGTAGAGAGCAATGCTGTTTAGGCCACTCACACCCCTTACAAGTCAAATACTCTCTTTTGGCAAGGCTGCTGTTGTCACACAACTTGAAAGACACCTGTGGGACAATCATAGCTGAGTAATCTCTGTAGCACATCCTGTAACATCATATGGCCATAGTGTGATTCAGGAGTTAGTTGGGAGTTCTAGCCCCTGACCTGCCAACTGTGTGTGTATGCATGCATGTCTGACTATGTAGAGAGTAATGCTTTTAGGTAACACAGACCCTGTACATTTCACATACCCAACTTTGGCAAGGCTGCTGATGTCATCCACCTAGAAATACTCACCTGGGAGAGCTGTAGCCCAGTAATCTCCATAGTGCATACTGTACCTCCATACTGCTGTAGTGTAAATTAGATGTGTTGTTGGGTTCCATCCCCACACATGGCAGTTCCGGGTGTATAGTGTGTTTTGCTGTCTGTGTAGGGAGCAATGCATTTTAGGATAGTCTCTCACATTCATTTCAAAGCCCTACTTTGGCAATCCTGCTGATGTCAGTCAGTGTGAAATACACTTATGGGCAAGGACTACCCCAGTAATATCCGTGGTGCTTACTATAACTGTGTAGTGCTGTAATATCATACACTAGTTAGGTAGGGGTTCTACTCCCAAACATGACAGGTGAGAGTGTTTATAACCTGTATCCTGTGTACAGGTGGTTGTGACTGTGTGGCCAATGTGGAGCAGGTTTTGCATTTTCCTATATGGTGGCCATACTATATATCACAATGTCCACTGTAAAGGGATAACACATGTGATATGGCTGAGAGGCCAGAGTGCAGAGCCATACCCAGACATGTGACATAAAGGCCAGGCAATAACAATTAGAAACCCCAGTATTACCCAGAGCAGACTCTCACCTCATGTGTCATACACACACATTCCTATTTACCAGCCAATATGTGAGTAGTACACTGCACATTGGCCAATGATAGTAACTTTGTAGTGACAGCTGTGGGCCACAGAAGGCATGACACCCACTCCATCTGTCCAATATGCACATACGCACAGACAGTGCACCTCCTCCATGTTCTCCAATGAACAGTTGCACCACCTGTGGTGCCATTACATGTGACCCACAACGGACATACCATGCCTGACAACATGCTCATATGGACAGATGCCACTGACACCAAGGAATGCTGAAAACATGCACTCCATGTAGGTGCAGGTTAAAGCTGCTGGCCATTACCAGCCCCCACCACAGGTGGGCAGGACTGGCACATCTGATGATAATCTGTGTTCACAACATGGACCGGACAACCCCGGTACAGTTCCACATGTCATTGTACATGCATGTGGGAGGTGTGCACATCCCAGATTCAGTCCATGTCATGGAAAAGGAACACAGACATGGCAAGCGATGCACAGCAATGCCCACACACAGTAGTTACCCAGGTAACTGGATGGGGGATACAATACCCACCTGTGTGGGCAAATGCAGACACTACATCCCTGAGCCACAATGCAGACCATTGTCATGTGGCCTGATGCCAAGCTACATGCATCGCCTTGCCATGGACAGCCATCTGGCACAGTCGTACACCAGACACCTGTGCAGACATGCACACATGCATGTCAGTAGTGGCACCCTGTGTGTTTGTGTCTGTGTTACATGCTGCAGATGTACACATCCACACTCTATACAACCCCCATGGGCATACTGCAGCATGCTGTCTGATGTCAGACACCTTCCCATACCCTTTGTCCATACAGCCCACATATGACCTGTGTGGTGCATGGGATACCTGCACAGTGATGTGATGTGGCAATCCCACAACCGATGTGTTGTACACCTGGCCCTGCCATGTGTGTCAATGTGTGTGTGTCCTTGTGAGACTGCAGCTGTGTTGATGCTGGCACCTGTTCATGCTGACAGGTACATGTATGTCACCTACCATACAGCTACTGTATCCCTGTTGCAGATGTCACTCCCCATCACATATATGTTCTGAGTGCTCTACAATAGGTAACCCATGTGCTGTATCCAATATTTGCAGCAGTCTGTGCTAGCACTACATGGTCATCAGGGGTTTAACTCCCTGTGCTGCTAGGTGTTTGACACAACCATGCCTCATTTTTACCCTCCCTCCCCTCCCTGACACATATTAGCCTCTGTCTGTGTCCCCCACCCCTCTCAGGTGGACGTGGAGACCTACACCTGCCTTACTTAGGCAACAGCATGTGTAATGTAGGTAATACTCATGATCAGCTGATGGCCTCTGCATGAATCACAACCCTCCCCTAGCTGATTGCATGTGAAACAGCTGTGGTAACATCCCCATCACCAGTTGTATGGAAACACACTCCAATACCCAGGAACATCATGGTGGTGTTTGCTATTGTCACCCACTGTGAGCAGGAACTAGATCTGGTGTGTGCCAAACAGCATCCCAGATGGATTATGGTGTACCTCTAACATACACTGTGGAAACAGTGCATCAAATGGGAGGTGGATGTGCCTGAACTGACTACAGCCTGTAGGTGCCGCTATACCGCATTTGGAGTAATGTTGCTTTCACAATGTTTGTGTGGATATGGCTGATGTACATGTCTCAATACCTGCCATGTCAGTTCCATTTTGATGGGGCATCACCATCTACAGGGTCATCTGTAGCCTGGGCAGTGTTGTGTCTGTGGCTCCATGTGCCATCCACGGAGCATCTAGAGGTCGACTGCTGAAGGTAGTGAGAGGAATGCAGTCAGTAGATGGAGAAAAGCTGTGGTAGTCACAGACGTCATATCCCTCAAAGGACATATGGTGCAACAACCCTGTAACAACAGAAAATGTATGTAGTCATCACAGCAGCATGTCAATTTTGGTCCTGTGTGTGTCCTCCCAGACACACCTCTGTCAACCTTTGTAAGTATGTCGTGCATGAAGTGGTGCATATGTGCTGTACACTGTACTTTGTGACTTCATAACTGAGGACAAGCCATGGATATATATGACTGCTACACATGTTAGGTACAGTAGGGGTTACATTACATTACATTACCTGCACATTCTGAGGATGTTCATACAGTACTGAGGTCTGTGTACCTGTGGTGAATGTCGAATGTCGACAGTGTGTGTAGTGTTGATATGTACCTTAGCCTGTGTACACACTGTGGTAGATGACATTGTTCTAGTTCCCCTACTTGCAGATGTTACATGCTGCCCCACTGTATGGTACTGTAGTGCTGTACATGTTTGTAGGGCCATAAATACACATGTCCCATACCACAGACACCTACCAAACCAAACTGTGTAGTAGGCTAGTATATGTGGGGAAGTCTGTGAGTGGCACATATGAGGATGGTGTCAAACACATAGTCCATATACTGTCATACCATGTTAGCTAACCATATGTGGCTGTGGCTGTCTTCACAGTGGTTGTGGATATGCACTGTCACACAGGTGTATCCTACCTTGTGCTGTGACATGCCTGTGGAGCCTGCTGTATATGCAGGTACATGTGCATTCCCCCTTGGGAGGTGTAGGGCAGTGTTAAGCCAGTCTGCCTGCAGCCTGCACAGTGCATTGTGACATGCCTAGCAGCTGAGTGTAGCTACCCAGTGGGATGTCCCACTGCTGGACCTCCCCTAACAGTCGTGTATGTCAGATAGGGCAGTGGGGTGCAGTGCAGATGTATGTCAATACCTATTGTGTAGTATGTTGCCATGGCACCCCTGTACCAGCGGTCATACCATTACAGGCCAGGCAGGGGTGTGTGAATTCATGACTTATGGTGGACATTATATACCTGTCATCATATGTTATATCCATCTACATGGCCATCCACATCCATATTGTAAGGCATGGTACACATGTGTAGCACTAAGGGTGTATTTGTATACCTCTGGAATGTACAGACTGTGTCAGACCCCACATATACTGGCCAATACCTCTGCTGCAGTCCACAGCGGCATTACATGCTAGCAGCAGTACTGTACACTGATGTCCTTTGGATGTTGTTCAGTAACCAATGACACATGTTATAAGCAGATGTGACCTGCCACACACACCATGTCTGTGAAGACAAACCCAATGACAGTAGCAATAGCCTACTAGTATACCTGCTAGAGTTACCTGACATCCCCTACAACTATGACATTGGGGAACATACGGGCTGGGGTGGCCTACACTTCATGTCCAGGAACTATGTTAGGAATTTATGTACATTTACATATCCAGATAGCCAGATATATGAATACACATGTGTACTACATCCATTTAACACTGTCATGGCGATTACCCACTACTGATCCCCACATCATGTGTGCGTGGTCCCATTACATCTCCTGTGTGATGGGCATCTGTCCCATGTGTGGCAGCAGTGCTACAGACAGCATGTAGAAATACCCCATATAGGAGAAGTGGTGCACTCAGGGCAGCCACATATTCATCAGAAGATCAGGATGTACAGACAGACTGCGAGTGGAGTTGTGTTATGCATTGCATAATACTGGTTTTACAGGGTGTGGGTGTACATACTTGTTTGCCATGGAATGCAGTCTGTCTGTATAGCACACAACTGTGGGCCTGCCCTTATGCTGGCTGGAGCTGTGCCTATCATGTCTTGTCTGTCCACCACACAGGTCTTGTGTCAGATAATACACTGGCAGTGTGTGTGTTGCATTTTACCGGTACATGGCTAAATCCATGGCCGTCCATACCAGCAATTCCCTAACTAAGGATATGTTACAGACTATCCTGTAACACCTGCACCTTGCATAGTGTATGGCAATAGTTGTCCACAAATGTGCCTGTATTCCAGCCTCTGTCCATCTCCTACATACCAAGCTGTGCACATATGTCATATTGTCGGTGTTTGATCCATACTGAGCTGGTATCAGCTGTCTGCCATCAGTCCACTGCCATTGTAACCCCCACATATATGGTGGGGCTAGGGCCATATATGTGTGGGTGCCACCTACACAATACATGTGTGCCCTCATGCACTGTACAGCCCAGTGTATATAACAGTGGTATATGGCCCTGTATATTTGAGTCCAGGGGGGGAGCACCAGAAAAGACCTAGGCTGCTACAAAATGTGGGGTTATCAGAGCTGAGCTGCCTTAAGGTATCTGGATGTACAGTACCACATACTTCACTTATATACATATTACTGTCATGGATCTGGGTACTGCAGGACTACTGCCCCCTAACATACAAGCTGTTCTGTTTGTTGGTGTGCACATGATGGTGTCAGTTATGCCAAGTTATGTAGCAGTTACAACCCATGTGGTCATAAGATGTCCATACCACCTACTTTGTTTGTACAGTGTGTAGATAGAGGCTGCTGAACTACACACCTGGAGTACATACTGTCAATTGTTAGGTATCCTGTGGCCCAGTGTGTCTTTCCTATTGTGCAATGTGAATGGCTTGGCCTGGACAGCAACAGCTGTGAACCTTTCCAACCTACTGTATGAGTGTAACTGGTCCACTGTAGCATCACTCCATTGATATAGTTGTCAGTGTCTGAACAGCTATATGGCATGGCATGTAGAACAGTAATAGTACACGATGACAGGTTATCATGTCAGCAAACCTGTGGGTGTTGTTTCGCCTATGACCTCTCTGTGGGTGTATGTTACAGGCAATGATTGTCATTTGTATGGGTGGTACATACAGTGTCCAGTCATTCAGGGGTCAACTGTAGACATAGTGGCTGTTCCATATTTTGTGCACCTACCGCTTATGTTTCGTACTGTACATATAACTGCATGTGTATGTGTAGTCACATGTATATGTACATATATATATATATATATATATATATATATATATATATAAAAATCGTGTATATGTATACCTGTATCTGCATATCTATATCTGTGCCTGGTAATGTTGATGGCATCCACATAATACATTCCCCATGGGAGCCAGAACGTACTGCATGATATGTTACTAATAACAGCCTGACATCATACAGGTGGGATGTAGTACAGGTAACATCATGTGCCCATGTTGCCACTGGCCCTGGTTAAGGGATCTCCAACACTTGGTAGTGTATTGCAGGGCGGACATGTTTGGCTGGGGGGATGCCTATTCATATGACCCGTATAGTGTGTGGTGCCACTCAACCCCATTAACATAACATGTAGCCTGTTACACTCCACTCTCTAACAGCTACATGTGCCTTGCAGTACCAGCACAACAGTGTTACACCAATGGGTTGGTAGGCATGGGAATCCCTTTGAGGTCTGCCATGTGTGTGTATATGTGCATGTGTGCATATCTGTAGGGAACACCGGTCTGAATCCACATGCTCCTATTACAATACACATTGCCCCATGGTAGTACAGAGATTGTTGTTGTCACCCATAGGTGTGGCAATGCAATGCAACATCCTACTATGCCTGTGGCATGTGCATCACATGCATATCCCTGTGTTTCCAATGTTGTGATATGCAATGGGTTGTTTTTGCACCGTGGCCACTGAGTGATAGTGGGTATGTCAGAGTATCTAGATGGGTTCTATTGTGTACAACACCCAGTGGGGTATGTGGGTGCTGTGTACACTGTCTTTACACCATGGTCCACCTGATATATAGCCCACGTACCACTCTCAGGTGGCCAATGTCACCATCACCCATACAGGTAACAGAAAACAGGATATGGCCCAGTTACACATGTGCTGTGTGCAGCCTACCTGTAACACATTCGACACATGGACTGGTTAGTTATGAACTATACAACCAGGTATCTGAGATGTGTGTCTACCCGTTATGTGTCGGTCACTGTGTATATGATGGTATGACACACTATGTATTCACCATAAACAAACATTATATCCCCCATTACCATATTGCACATGTTTGTGGATGGTCTGCAGGTAGCAAGTGACCTGGTACACACCTCACCCTACAGATGGTATTGTGTGTGTAATGACAGCCACACAGTTCACTAGCAGTACATAGCCGGGTTGGGGTCTAGACACAGTGTCGCCAAGTCAGGATGTGTGTGTATGTGAATGGGTTGACATAAGGGTGCAGATCATACCTGTACCAGCAGGCCACCAGTCAGGTTTGCACAGCCAATAGCTGTTATACATACCTGTGGCATGTGTGCAACTGTACACCACATATGTCACGGACATGGTGTCACCACAATGACATACCCCTGTGGAATATGACTGTGGACTATCCTCCTGCTGACACATGTATGCATACAGCAGAAATGGATGACAGTATGGGGATATCAATTGGAGTTACTAACAGCTGGGATGCATCCTAGCTGCATGGCTACACTACCTGACATGTATGCAGTACATATTACCCCTGACTACATTCTACACTGCAGTGCATTGTGGCACTCTATCACAGTCACCATGTGCATCAGAACCATGTTAGCCTGTCCCTGCATCGATGTTAGAGATGGCAGGGATGTGGCACAGGTATCACCATATGCACAGGGTGTGTGAATGTCACCCTAGCTGCATGGCTACACTACCTGACATGTATGCAGTACATATTACCCCTGACTACATTCTACACTGCCGTACATTGCGGCACTCTATCACACTCACCGTGTGCATCAGAACCATGTTAGCCTGTCCCTGCATCGATGTTAAAGATGGTAGGGATGTGGCACAGGTATCACCATATGCACAGGGTGTGTGAATGTCACCCTAGCTGTATGGCTACACTACCTGACATGTATGTAGTACACACTACCTCTGACTACATTCTACACTGCCGTACATTGCGGCCCTCTATCACAGTCACTGTGTGCATCAGAACCATGTTAGCTTGTTCCTGCATAGATGTTAGGGATGGCAGGGATGTGGCACAGGTATCATCATATGGACAGGGTGTGCGAATGTCACCCTAGCTGCATGGTTATACTACCTGACATGTATGCAGTACATATTACCCCTGACTACATTCTACACTTCAGTACATTGTGGCACTCTATCACAGTCACCGTGTGCATCAGAACCATGTTACCCTGTCCTTGCATCGATGTTAGAGATGGCAGGGATGTGGCACAGGTATCACCATATGCACAGGGTGTGTGAATGTCACCCTAGCTGCATGGCTACACTACCTGACATGTATGCAGTACATATTACCCCTGACTACATTCTACACTGCAGTACATTGCAGCACTCTATCACAGTCACCGTGTGCATCAGAACCATGTTAGCCTGTTCCTGCATCGATGTTAGAGATGGTAGGGATGTGGCACAGGTATTGCCATATGCACAGGTTGTGTGTGAATGTCACCCTAGCTGCATGACTACACTACCTGACATGTATGCAGTACACATTACCTGTGACTACATTTTACACTGCCGTACATTGCGGCCCTCTATCACAGTCACTGTGTGCATCGGAACCATGTTAGCTTGTCCCTGCATCGATGTTAGGGATGGCAGGGATGTGGCACAGGTATCATCATATGGACAGGGTGTGTGAATGTCACCCTAGCTGCATGGTTACACTACCTGACATGTATGCAGTACATATTACCCCTGACTACATTCTACACTTCAGTACATTGTGGCACTCTATCACAGTCACCGTGTGCATCAGAACCATGTTAGCCTGTCCCTGCATCGATGTTAAGGATGGCAGAGATGTGGCACAGGTATCATCATATGCACAGGGTGTGTGAATGTCACCCTAGCTGCAAGGTTGCACTACCTGACATGTATGCAGTACACATTACCCCTGACTACATTCTACACTGTAGTACATTGTGGCACTCTATCACAGTCACCATGTGCATCAAAACCATGTTAGCCTGTCCCTGCATCAATATTAGGGATGGCAGGGATATGGCACATGTATCATCATATGCACAGGGTGTGTGACTGTCATCCTAGCTGCATGGCTACACTATCTGACATGTATGCAGTACACATTACCCCTGACTACATTCTACACTGTGGTACATTGTGGCACCCCATTACAGTCACCATGTGCATCAGAACCATGTTAGCCTGTCCCTGCATCAATGTTATGGATGACAGGGATGTGGCACAGGTATCATATGCACAGGATGTGTTGCAGGTGTGCCAGAGGCCGAGGGTGGTCCAAACATGTGTCACTATATGTGTGAGTGAGGGGTGTGGTTCCTTGATGGGGCATGGTGATGTGGTGTGTGCCGGTATGGGGATGCCCTAGGTGTGGCTGCATAGTGTGCGAGTATGCATGCACACAGTTCCGCCATGTGGCTGCCCTACACAGGTAATGTTGGACAGCTGCAGACCATATCTGGCAGGGTGTGCAGTTCAGTGCCTCTGGCCATGGACATGCCAACTGTGCCTGCCAGGGGTTCCATGAGCACGTGCAGGTACAGACCATGAGCTGCTACTCTCCCCTGATGATGATATATGTCCACTGGACCCATGTCCCACCTGGGCCTGGCCAGGGCCACGTGCACATGGCCAGCTGTGGTGTGGTGTGGACGGCAGCCCCTGTGGTGTGATGGGGCTGGTATTGCCACTACAGGAGTGGCTGTGCACCCTGGAATGTCCACGTTGACTACCAGCTGCTGGTGTCTCTGGCCTATGTCCACGCTGACGTCGCACCACTCCCACCACATGTTTTAGCACAGACATACCACGGTTGAGGAGGCCAACCATCTCATCCCACTGTCTATCCATGACCTCAGTATATTCACGGAAGGCAACAGCGAGTTCATGGAGATTGCCAATTACAGCTGCGAAAGCAGACCTTTGCAGCCTCAGGACCTGTCTGGATTTAATTTCCATACATGCCTGTGCCTTCATTACAGCCTGAAACATGCTCCTGGCGGTACCAGTTGTGCCTACCTCTCCCAGGGGCAGGATGAACTGCGGTCCTCCCACAAGCATCATGGTACATCTGCTTATGTAGTGGCCTTCTGGACATCTGGCTATGCCGACTGTGACCCGACACAGTTGGCATGGACACCACACTTTCCTGGCCATTGTCACCAAGCGTCAACTGTCCCTCTGCTATGGCCACATGTAATGGAGTTTGTAGGGGCACTGTAACTGTGTGCGTTCTTGTGGTGGCTAGGAGGGTGATGACACATGTTGGTGCAGTGCCACCTCTGACAACCCACCTGTGCCTCACCTGTACCTTCATCATTATCAGTGTCTGTAGGGACACCTACCTCAGTATGCAAGCAAGAGGGACCCTGACCCACCTCACCACCTGTGGGGAAAACAAATACACACGTTAAGACCTGTACAGCAGTGCATAACAGTACACACACTCACACTGACAGCCACCTTACAACCTCACTTTCCCTGCATTTGCAGACAGTCCCACAGTCATTTACATATGTTCCACTTCCTGCATGACACTTGCTAATACACACACATCACTACAGCTCATTAACATATCATCCCTCCCCATGCCTACATGTGTGGTTACCACACCTGACCTGTTACTCCATCGCCTCCCTGACCTGGGTGGAATAGTTTGTTCATGGCCTCAAAGCTGTCACCCTGTATTACCCTGTGTATGGGCAGTAATGGTGAATGAGGCCCCTATATGGTTGGGGCTGCTACATTCACTACATATGTCACACACCAGAGTCTCATACTACAGTCTTGCTCAGTCCATGCCACATCTGCTGCACAAGTGACCCATTATATGGATGACAGTACTACCTGGATACACTCACTGATGTGCTGTGGTAATTCCCCATTGCATTTGTAGTGCTGCATATGTAGGTAGCCGGATACCTATCTGCTGCTTGCAATATGATGTGTATACCTGGTGTGTCCTGCACCTCCCAATGCATGCTCCATGCTACAGCCCTTGTTATGCTATCAGCTGTTCTGTGTTCACATACCTGACAGGTTGTCCTGGTGTCCCATGTCTCACTCCATGTACAGCACAATCCCAAGGGGAAGTACCGCCATGTGGTTACTCCCACTATCACCTGTACATACATGGACACACACACACACACACACACACACACACACACACACACACACACACCTGACATTCATCATCCACACTCCACTAGATTGCACCTACAAACACAACCAAGTCAACACACACACCCCACACTCCTACATGTGGTGATGCACAGCATTTGTACACACAGTCCTCCCATTAGCCTTCTGTCAACATGCATTATCCATGGAGCTCAACAGCATGCAGTGCAACTATAGTGACATCATGCTAGTGGCAGTATACATGTGTGTGAGGCATGGGCTTTGTTGGTAGGTGATAGCCCCTCCCCATGTTAGCACTGCACCCATGTACAAAGTGTTACTGTGGCCTGTTCCACACCCTGCCTAATACTGTGCACCATACCGACAGGTGTAGAAACCATTGATGCATCTGTAGTACTGTGTCAGTTATGTAAGCTCCACTGCTCACAGCCCCTGTGTGTTGTAGTAACACATACCTGGGATGATATGTGAACAACTATCAGTTGTGGATGCCTGATGTCTGCATTACAGATCACATCAGCAGTGCATGTATGACCAGTACATGACTAAACACTGACAACCAGCGGACCTTACCATGGCTGTGAGTGGTGCCCTACACATGTCCCAGACCTCTGCATGGTTGCAAGGTCTACTCATGTACACATCCATTGGAGTGCACACACTGCTGTGATAAGTGCTGTGGGGTCAGGGTTACATCTGCAATGTTTACTTAACCTGCTTGTGTTTAGCTGCAGCCATGGTGGTGTTGAGTCACACATGTCCCTATTGTAGGCCATGTGTCCTGCCACATGTCACATCCCTGTGGACACATTGCACATTGACAGGATATTAGTTATCTTGCATGTGTCTGTTGTACCATTCCGATACCCCAGCATGGTCTCTACTGTGATGCAGTGCATTTCTCAGCAACAAAACGTGAACGTGTACAGCATGCAGTATGGGTAGGTGTGATAGACGTGTGCATGGGGGATAGTCCATAGTTATTACATGCCCAGTTAATCATCATGCATGAACATGAACCATACTCACTAGCTATGGGCTGCTGCTGTGGTTGTATGCTGGAGGGACCTATATAGGAGTGCGATAAAGCTGATGTCAGTGGCCACAGCTGTGGCATTCATAACAGGTGAGTGCAGCATTACGTTACATAAACAGCAGAATTACACAATATTACAGCTTCTACACAACAGTTTATTACTACTACACAGCAGCAAAGTATATGACATCTCAGTTCTGCACGATATACCTGTACAGCTGCAGATGCATACACATGAGTGGTGTACTGATGTGCCCTGGGGCCTTACCTGCATGCTCCTCAGCTGGTGTGTCATTGGCACCCACCTCCAAGATGTGCCCTGCCAGGTGTTGATATTGCGGGCAGACAGGTGCCACTAGGCTGCTGAGAAGCTCCTCCACACGGGTGAGGGTGGATGGGTGGGTTGTTCACCCTGTTGCGAGGTGGTCCCCCCTTATGGCAGCTGCACGCCAATGTAAATGGCAAAGCAGGTCAGTGCAATGATGCCGGACCTGCTCATAGCTGCGGTTATGCAGTCTGACATCACTGATTCTGTTTACTAGCTCTTCCACAGGGCAGTCCTCTCCTGCTGGTCGTGGGCTGTCTGGCTAAAAAGAAGTATGTAGTGCTGTACCAGGTGGGCAATGATGATAGCTGTTTCTACAGCGCTGTATGCGGGAGGGCGACAATGCAACATGATTCCTGGAAGACATAAATATGGAAACGGGTTCTTCTAATGGTATACCTTGTGCGCAAAGCAGCCCGAAGGAGATGGGGGTGGCTAGGATGACGTCCGAGGTCTGCGATGCTGTAATCAGAGGTAGAGAAGGTATGGTGGAAAACGCGAGTAGGAGAAGAAATGATAGGCACAATGTCTCAACCTTTCGTTCAAATGGAACTCATGAAAGAATGGAAGCACAAGCCATGGACATGTACAAGGAAATGGATTTTAGTACATGGTTAAATAAATCATGTGCTCTTGCCAAAGAAAAGGAAAAAACGAAAGAACCAGCAAACAGTTTAACCTATAAGGACAAATGTAAGATTTTTAAAAAATTGCTATTAAAATTCAAATCACTCAGTGTAGAAAATTGGTACTTTGACAAATGTATAAAAGAAAAGATAGTACCTAAAGGTTTGAGACTTAATAAGTTTCCGAACAATGTGAATGGTGACAAAATATTTTTTAAAAGTATTTGCGATATTTTAAATAAATGTGGGCTAGCTATGTTAAAATTGATGATGAAACGCAACACCGACGTAATGGAACGAACAAAAAATGAAATAGACAAGCTATACAGTGAAATTAATACTGACCTATTGTTTCGAGTTGATGAGTATAAGCATTTGTATTTTAGGGTATTGTACCACATTGACTCTGCTACTAATATGAATATTAATAGAAAACTAAAGAAACTTGAAAGGGACCTTGGTGATTATGAGAAAGGAAATGCATATGCTGATGAGAATATATTTAGGAACCAGGAAAAGGGGAAGGGCCCGTATATATCACACAGGGCAAGATACAACAAAAATAATAGTTACAGAGGGGCTGGAAGAGGTGCTAATTGGGAACCTAGACATTGGGAACAGGGGCAGACATTGGGAACAGGGGCAATTGGATCCTAACCCAATGGAATACCATAGATATACACAGGAAGAACATTTTGATACAATAGAAAATGACAATAACATCAGAACCGATGTCCCTTTAGGGACAGACGAACCCAGGAGGTCAGAGAGGTTGAGAAATCGGACCCAACAAACATATGCACAGGTAATGCATACAGGGAGAGTATATAGATAGGTGACTTTGACACGGTTTTGTGCCAAGATACAAGTGACTGTAGTCCTGAATCATTTTTGGATGCACAGGAACATGTGGATGTCACTATACATACTTTTAATAATTTTAATATATTTAATTATACTGAAACATTGATTAATCAAGATTTTTTCAGGTTATTTACCAAAGGGTTTACTTTTGTACCTGTCAACAAACCCAGAGTGGAAAACATTATACTAGATATTAAGTTATTTACACGAAAATTAAATTTCAAACATATATTTAAGGACAGAGTAGGTCAAGATAGAGAGAATTCTTTAGCAAGACATAGTACTTACAACCCTCCCTTACAATACGAAATTTTAAATTTCGAAAAATGTGTCATTAATAGGATACGAAATGGATATAAGAACAACAATATTAATAAAAAAACTAAAAGTAATTTAACTAACGCTGAACAAAAACTACTAAGAGACTTGAGTAGTAACGATAAAATTCGTATTATGAAACCTGACAAAGGGGGAGGGGTGGTTATTATGGATGGATGGGATTACATTAAGAAAATGAAGGATATTTTGGATAAGGAAGAACAATATGGTTTAGTAACAAAGAATGAGATCAATATTTCATACAGGAAGATAGATCTCATTCTAGAAGACAATCTGTTTACAGGAATGATTGATATGGAACTGTATAAATTTTTAAAAGTACCAAAACCCGTCATTCCGGGTATTTTTGGTATACCCAAAATACACAAATCCCTACACAATCCACCCATGCGACCCATAGTGTCATCTCAGGGATCAAAAACTCAGCCTTTGGCAATTTATGTAGACACTATGTTAAAAGGATTCAATACTAAATATGATCACATTCTGATAGATTCATGGGATTTTTTGAAAAAAATAGGTGGGAGTACTTATTCAGATAACATGTTGTTTATTACTATTGATGTTAAAGAATTGTTTTCAGTTATACCCCAAGACACTGGTTTAGAATGGTTTGAAAAAGTACTTGTTGAATTGAAACTAGTAACAGGAGCTGAGTTTAGAACAGTTTTGGAATGTATGGAACTGATATTAAAGTACAACTATGTGTATTTTGAGGGAGATTATTACCACCAGAAAGAAGGAGTTGCCATGGGCTCAGCCTGTGCCCCTATGTACGCTAACATCATTATGTTATTTTGGGAAAAGAAATATATGTTCAACTCTACATACAGTCAATACATTAGTAATTATTTCCGTTTCCTGGACGATATATTTGTTTTATGGTCTGGTCCATATGAGTACATTCAAGATTTTATACAGTATATAAACCAGACAACCACCTTCTTGCATTTTACACACCAAATAGATGCAGAGGAAATACATTTCTTAGATATAAAATTAAGTAAGGACAATCAGAGTAAATGCTATAGGTCCAATGTATTTAGAAAGGAACATCATTCTAATGCCTACCTACATTTCAATAGTGATCATCCTTACCAACTCAAGAAAAACATAGTAAAAGGACAAATGATTAGGATGGCCAGGATGATCTCAGACGATACAGAATTTCTAAAAGAAATTGATAATGTAGAAAAAATGTTTTATGAAAGAGGCTAGCCTATGGATTTCAATAGCCCTATAAAAGAATATGTAATATCAGAAAGAGGCAACAAATATAATGCTTTGTTAACAAAAGAAGGGTGGGTGGAGCCCACAGTCACTAATAGTGATAAGAGTAGTTCTAATACTCCTAACTCAGTTGTAGTAAGTGATACACCCTATTTGACGATTACATACCATCAAGGTGTAAAATGGTTGAGAAACAGTATTGGTGACACTTGGGAGATGTTTAGGAATATAGCAACGAAAACTGATGTATTTCAAAGTGACATCAAATACAGTTTCAGAAGGAATAAGAATATTAAGAATATTATTGAACAGAGAACTACTAGTGTTAGTGGGGCTAACAAGAGACATGGCACTTTTAAATGTGGTAGGTGTGCACAATGCACATTTATTGCTGGATTGAAAGAAATCAGAATACCTAGTTTGGACATAACTTTAAAAGCCAAAAGGTATAATAGTTGTTACTCAAAAAGAGTAGTATATTTAGTATTCTGTAAAGTATGCTGGAGTTATTATATAGGCAAAACTGAACGCCATCTCAGGAATAGAATATATGAGCACACAAGGGACATTAGCAAACATAATGACAATAATGCATTATATAGGCATGCAATGGTATGTAAACAGGCAGATTTCAAATTTTGGGTGCTAGAGGAAATTGAACCCATGGATAGAAGAGGTGATTGGGAGACTAAGCTAAAGTACAGGGAAATGATCTGGCAGTTGAGATTAGATGCATGTAGTGGAAAAGGATTAAACGATCATATATCTATAACTCTGGCGTTAAAAATATTGGCGACAGACGCAAAGAAAAGGTAAAATGACCAGACACAAAAAAAACTGTAAAACGAACAACCTTTTGAACAAAACCAGTTAATAGGTTTTTTCTAAAGGGTTTAATCATGTTTTTAGGTTTGTAACATATTTTATTTATTTATATATATATACATAATGTTTTATATATATAAAGTTTGTTATTGTGACATTAACACAACATTTTTATCAGTTTTAACAATTTTCAACAAGTTTTAACATTTTTAAACAAAACTATTAGTATTATGTCAATATTATTTATTTATTATCAATATTTGGTGATTTGTCTAAATACTCTTTAACACTTGTTTTTATGAATATATTGATAAAAATAGGCTTTGCCGAGGTATCATTTTTTACACAAAACACATGGTTAATTTTAATTGATGTTTTAACTGATGTATAATTACACATTATTAATATTTTTTAAAAATGTACTCAATTCATTATTTATTTATATATATATATATATACTATATATATATGTATATATTTGTTATTTTTTTATGTCTATACATATACACATTGAGATAGACATATGCATTTACTTTGCAAATAGGTATTCAACAAAACATTTATTTATTGATTTGTTGATTCAATCAATTATTAATTTTTTTTTGGGGGGGTTCCTTGGTTTAACAAGTCAGTATGCATCTATTTACAAATGTGCCTTTGGCAACAACTGAATATATATATATATATATATATATATATATATATATATATATATATATATATATATATATATATATTCTTTGTATGCAGGTTGGCTTATTTCAGCACAATTTTATTCAAAATGTTTTTGCAGTGTTGCATAAATTCATTATTGAAGTCTAGCCCTTTAATTTATAAGTACAAGCAATCAAATATGCAAATGTCTAATTAGTAATTAATGATTTTAAAATTATGTGTGATATATAAAGCAAGAATTGTAAATGGTAACTGGATTCTGAGGAAGTCTCTGGTGTTGGAGATGAAAGTGCTAAATCAGTTACTTTTCTTTTATTCTTTTTGAACCTATGTGTTTAAAGTACATTATTTTCACGTGCTTTGAGTTCTTTTTTGGTAATAAATTCTTCTATTAATCTGTGTGAGATCGATGTTTGTATCACCTATATAGAGTGATACGTGGGTACAAGGACAGCCTTTATTGTATTTTAACAACGCTCTCAATATTAGACTTTGTTTCTGTTTCAGCCCTTTGGTTGTGAGGATGTTAGTTATCTTGCATGTGTCTGTTGTACCGTTCCAATACCCCAGCATGGTCTCTACTGTGATGCAGTGCATTTCTCAGCAACAAAACGTGAACGTGTACAGCATGCAGTATGGGTAGGTGTGATAGACGTGTGCATGGGGGATAGTCCATAGTTATTACATGCCCAGTTAATCATCATGCATGAACATGAACCATACTCACTAGCTATGGGCTGCTGCTGTGGTTGTATGCTGGAGGGACCTACATAGGAGTGCGATAAAGCTGATGTCAGTGGCCACAGTTGTGGCATTCATAACAGGTGAGTGCAGCATTACGTTACATAAACAGCAGAATTACACAATATTACAGCTTCTACACAACAGTTTATTACTACTACACAGCAGCAAAGTATATGACATCTCAGTTCTGCACGATGTACCTGTACAGCTGCAGATGCATACACATGAGTGGTGTACCGATGTGCCCTGGGGCCTTACCTGCATGCTCCTCAGCTGGTGTGTCATTGGCACCCACCTCCAAGATGTGCCCTGCCAGGTGTTGATGTTGCGGGCAGACAGGTGTTACTAGGCTGCTGAGAAGCTCCTCCACACAGGTGAGGGTGGATGGGTGGGTCGTTCACCCTGTTGCGAGGTGGTCCCCCCTTATGGCAGCTGCACGCCAATGTAAATGGCGAAGCAGGTCAGTGCAATGATGCCGGACCTGCTCATAGCTGCGGTTATGCAGTCCGACATCACTGACTCTGTTTACTAGCTCTCCAACAGGGCAGTCCTCTCCTGCTGGTCGTGGGCTGTCTGGCTAAAAAGAAGTATGTAGTGCTGTACCAGGTGGGCAATGATGATAGCTGTTTCTACAGCACTGTATGCAGGAGGGCGACAATGCAACATGATTCCTGGAAGACATAAAGATAGAAACAGGTATGAGCCACCCATACAGCAGGGTTACAATAGTTCTTAACACACATATATGTCTCCCCCCCACCATATCAGCTACAACAACACATTCACAGAATGCAATTGTTATGTCAGTTGCTTACCTACCACTGAGACATATGTTGTATTGTACCAAGCTTTGTGCTATGTATATGTGCCACGCTTTGTGCTATGTGTTTGTAGCCATGCTCCCTGTGGGTATGTACACTTATCTTTGCTGGCCTGTTACAGACTATTGCACCTGCATGCCATTGTCAGTGCCACTATATATATGTGTATGAATATACATCTATGTACATATATGTGTAGATATATGTTGTATGTTGTTGATATACCTATGTCTATATGAGTGTCTGTATCTGTACACATACACGCCACAGTCCATATTACACAGATATGTGAAGTGCATACAGACATCCGGTCCACATTCTGTAACCGTCTTTCATTCACAGCTGCACTGTTCTGCCTTGCTGCAACACAGACAGGTGCCACATGTGAACACAGCCTAACATTAGAGTGATAACTATGGTGTGAGATTGCTGGTACGCCTATTACACACCTATGGCATGTGTGCATGCTACATTACACATTCACATGACTGCCCTGCAAGTGCTGTGCACTGACACACATGTGTCTATCATGATGGCAGTACATCCACCAAAAGCTATTCTCCACACTAACATTACATACACTGATATTACAGCTGACATCTTTGTCATTCATTGCTGATCTGTACAGTTGGAGGGTATGTCCCACTGCTTACAGGGACAGACAGTATTGTCCGGAGCAGTTGTTCAGTGGGACATCATTACAGGGACAACTACAGATGGCACATATCAAACATTCTACAGCATACAACCTATTAATCTATACCACATCCTGCATTAAATTACATACAGTTGTGTTTTACATACTTTTTAGTGTTTGGACGGATGTGACACCTTCCCGGTTGTGGCCTGTAGTACTGTGTTCCCCACTGTGTAAGTTCTGTGGTATAAGTTTGTTTTCAATTTTCTTTTTTTTTTTTTGGTTGGTTTCCTCTTCTTTTTTTTCTCTCTCCCTCTCTCTTTCTCCCTCTCCAGTAGAGCGAATGAGCTGGTTTGAATGGATTACAGCATGGCTTTTGTAGGTGATGCACATGATCAGGTGATGGGCTCTGCACCAATCAATGTGCAACAGTTGCTGACTGCTTGCAGCCTGCTGTGTAGTGATTCTGTTAACTATCATCATGGCAACCCAGTACTATAAATTGCTTACTCATGTGGGAGTTTTCTCTTCACCTTTCCAGTATGGAGGACATCCTTCCTGTATGTTGGCAGCAGTGTTACTGATGGCAGGTTGTGGTACCTACTACAGTGAGCTTGCAGACACAGGACAACTACACAATCTTAGGTTGTTCCAGACCTACAGAAAGAGTGAGTGGTGTTGTTATGCACTTTGTATATTGCTGATCATGCAGTGTTTGCGTGTACATAATAGTTTAGGATGGAATGCAGTCTGTCTGCATAGCTCTCAACAGTGGGCCTATCCACATGATGGCCAGTGGATTGTCTGTTTGCTTTTGTCTGTGCACCACACAGGGCTTGTCCTGGATATAACCCCAGAAATCTGTTTGTTGCATGCTATCAGTACATGGCTACCCCCAGTTCTGTTCCTGATGTGTTATTCCTGCATAAGGGTATGTTGCATCAAATCCTGTAACACCAGCAATGTGCAGGGTGTGTAACAGCAATATTACGGGTATGGCCCTGTGTTCCTGCCTCCGTCCTCCACATATATAACTGGCTTTGTTCTGCTGTGATATGGTTAGGGGTTGTTCAGTATTGACGTATCATAATATACTGCTGGCATTCCTGCTATCATCCCAGTCATATCGTGGACACCCAAGACATTTGTTAGTCAGGGTCCATACATGTGACAGATACATAGACATTATCACAGGTAATAAATGCCCTCCTAGTTCTTGACTACGGGGTGTTACTGGCGGCTGCTGAACTACATCTGTTATTGTTTATTGTTACCTATCTTGATGGCAAATCCTTTGGCCACAATAGTATAAATTGATGGGCCTGTCCTGGACAGCATAGTATGTTATATATTCGCACTTTCTGCATCTACTTTTCTGTGTGCGCCTTGCATTCCTCACTGATTACATAAGAACAGATCTATGTGCTGTCGGTAATGGCATACACTATTGTAAAATACACCATTACAAGCTGTCTGTGTATACATATCTGTGTGTCATTTCATGTCCTATGAATAGTGAATGGGCTATGTGTAATTCCGTACTCCTGTTCAAGTGTAAATGTCATTTAGTAGGTTATACAGCAAAATTATTATATTATACCGATTTCACACGGGAAATGGAATGTGCTGCAGTGGGACCCGAACCGAGAATGTGTGCACGATAGGCAGATGCTCTGCCTACTACACTATTGCAGCTCTGTGTAAGTTGCATATTCCTACCTTAATGTCATACCCATGCTCCCTTTCCCCGGCCCCCGAGCTCCACGTACTCAGCATCCATCCATTCTCCAGTTGCTAGCCCTGCCATACCACACCTCCACACATTTCCCTCTCTCCACGTCTCAGTATTCCTCCATATTACTGTCTCGATGCAACCTTCTGCAAGCTCTTCATCAGTTTCGTCCACGTACATTTGAGCCTTCCCTTCATCCACCTCCGATACTGGTGGGAACATTATTGTGACCCATAACGTCTGTTGTGTCCCGGCAGGGACTGACCTGTTGTTGTGTCACGAGTACACTTTGCTGGTCAACACTGTTTCTCCCACTGGTAGCATCCTGCCAGGGTTTTCAGATGCAGTGGTTTGCTCACACACCAGATCAGCCTCATCTCCTGCTTCTGCGGATGAAACACGCCCCCAATCCATGGCCCATTTTCCATTCCTCACTCCAGTATTATACGAGACTACTGTTCTCACAGTATGTGTGGACAGGCACTGTTCATTGGTTCTCATAGACTGCTCCAAATACTGTGACTGAGCACTGTGCACATGTTTGCTGATATTAATGTACATACTTACATACATTTCCTATACTGTTGACTGAATGTGCCAGGGAAATTCACCCCAGGGATCACTTCTGTGGTTCTGCTTGACAGGGGCACAGGAAAATAATTTTCTTGGGTGGCGAAAGCCAGGGTACCTTTTTGGCTAGGCTTGTATAGGCCCTAGGGCCAATAACCTAGTACCTACCTATGAACCTATGAACCTATGATATGTTTGTGATAACAGCAGCTTATTGTATATCTGCCATGCCTTCGTGGTAACTCACTTGGACTATAGTGTGCAGGGGGGGGGGACCTGGGAGTGCTGATTATGTTGTTACTGGCCACAACGAGGGCTCTGGGTTACAGCATGTCTAAAGCACTGCAGGGGAAGTGTAGGCGGGTATGCACTGGTGTGCGCTAGGCATGGACTTGCTAACCTCTGGTTACGGCGTCTTACACTGGGTTGGCCTCCACATTGCTTACCCAGTGTGGGCATTGCTTACCGCCACCCACACAGGCATACTCACGCTTGCTGCTGCATACCCCCACGCTACTTCATTTACAAGTCATTATTATACATGCTTACATCAGGTGTACATGTCAGGTATGACTGTTCACAAAGGTCAGTGTAAGGTTAAGTGGAATTCCAGTTTAGCATTTCTGGTTAGGCTACACTCAGGTATTCGGGTTAGGTTTAGTTATGCCATACCTGTGTTGTAGAGTAGATGTGAATAGTGGAAGTGTAGGCGGGTAGGTGGAGGGGGGGATATTTTAACTGTATGGTAGGCCATTCGACTGATTGGTGGGGGAGTGGTAGTGCAGGTTTGCAGGGTGTTGGGATATGTATGCAAGGCAGGACAGGAGGTGTCAGTGTCAGTAGTTGGTGTTGGGGTCTGGAGTGTTGGGGGTGGTGGACTTCGCAAGTTTGTGATCCAAGTGTGCTTGGGTTTTCCCTTCATGTGTTATTTACATGTGTAGTCTGGGACAGCTGCAGTAATACACCTGGGTTGGGGGTTCCAGATTCTGCCAATATAGTTGTGTGGAGGATGTCACCTATCTGTGACTGTGAACATTACTACGAATGCAACAGGGGTCGATAGGTAAGTGGTGTTATTGGGCCACACAGAGGGGCTGATAGTAGGGACATGTCCAGGGATGTGCAGGACGTCTGATGGGAAGGTTCACAGCTGGCCATTTCTTCTACAGCGACAGCTGTGTATATACCCTGCATTTGAGGGTAGGTCTGGACAATCACACCCCTGGGTGGGGGTTAGGACAGCAACATAGCTCTCAACCGATCAGAGACAAATCTCAACAGACTCAGGGGCAAATCCTCAAAGAATCAGGGACAATCAGGGACAACTTTTAAATATTTGTACTATTAGCTTGAAACATTTGCAGATGAAGAGAATGTGGAGTAATATAGATATTCTGACATAAAACTTCTATAACTCTGGATTACTATCATTATTTATTAAGGGAGACTCACCACCTTTTCTTCAGCAGTCACCAGTTTTAAGAGGGATTAAGAGGGACAGACCTACAATTGGAGTCAGGGATGTCCCTGAAGATCAGGGCCAGTTGAGAGGTCTGGACAGCAATCATACCTTGAGATGCCAATTAGTTCGGCTTACATGCCTACAGTGGGGTGTTGTGACCATGTGTTCTTTGGTGTCATTAAGTGGGTTTGCAACAACACATCTAGTTATACCATCCTTTGCCATGTAAACTAGACTTTGCTGCAGTGGGACTTGTACTGGGCGTGGCTGCTCATTAGGAGTCGGCTCTGCCCAGTGCACACTATTGCTTACATCCCTGGGGTGGTCCATATAGAACTGCTTCTGCCAAAACCTGCACAGCTAGGCCCATAATGTCATGCCCATAGTTCCCAGGCTGCACTTCTTCAGCAGTCTTTACCACTTACTTAAAAAGGATAACAGCATTTAAGACTTCACAAATATGATTAATTACATTTATTTCTTGTCCGTTTATGCTAAATCAAATATGTTAAAATATACAGGACATTCTATTACATGGCAGAGAAGTTATAAAACCAGCAGCACTTGTTCACACTTTGAAATGTAGGCATCAGGGTATGATTTATAAATTGCATTTACAAATCTCTGCAGTATGGGACTATGAATATCACACCATATCTTAGTAACAACTCATTTTTCCTACTGCAGAACCTTCTTCATATGTGTGACAACACTATGTCTCCCTCCTTTGTGTTTTGGCACAATTTTTAAATGTATTTAAGGATCTGATATGAGCACACTCAGGCCATTCTCATTTTTATTACTGTTGACATTTCCCCACCAGGTGATAGCTCCTTCTACTGTTTATTGCTTCCTGGATACATCATTTTCCACTTTTTGCACCAGACTTCATGCTGCTATAACTTGTGTCACCTTATCAATTATTTTTCCACCTGAGTTACACCTTTTGATGTCAATCCTGCTGTTTACATTTTCAGTAAAAAGTACAGTTTTGTACCTACCATAAATGTAGATGTTCGAGGATCTCCATTGCTGCAGTCCTGACAAATGGGTACTCCGCTGCCCACCATCGGCCCGAATATCAAAGGGCTAGAACCGGCATCGGTCATGGGTGCCTGAGACTGACGCAAGTACTTGTCAGTACAAATGCGCATGACCGACGCCATAACCTCAGTCTTTCTTGCCTCAGACGTCAGAATGCAAAAAAAAAACACCCAAAAACCCCAATCTAAAAAGAAAAAGGGGGAAGGAGGGAGGGAAAATAGGACTGCAGCAATGGAGATCCTCGAACATCTACATTTATGGTAGGTACAAAACTGTACTATGTTCGTCGTCTCCCATTGCTGCAGTCCTGACAAATGGGTAGAATCCCAGAGCAACGGAAAAAGGGGGGGCCGGCCAACTAAATAGCAGGAGGAGCTGCAGACATGCCCTGCAAGACTGCAGTGGCAAACCCAGCCCTAGACCTAGAATAAAGAGGCAAATGATAATGCTTTGTAAAGGTATGTACAGAACTCCAAGTAGCTGCCTCCAGAATGTCTTTAGTAGCTACCCCTCTCAAAAAAGCAGTAGAGGTGGCCGTAGCCCTAGTAGAATGAGGCCTGATCCCAACTGGAACCTCCTTTCCATGATGAGAGTAACAAAAGCAATACAATGGCCGATCCACTTGGAAATAGTTTGCTTGAGACAGCTTTCCCACTTGAAGCCACAGCAAACGAAACAAATAACTGTTGAGATCTCCTGAACTCATTGGTTCTGAACAAATAATACCGTAACTGCCTATGCACATCCAAAGAATGCAAAACTCTTTCCCCTTCATTTTGGGGGTTAGCATAAAAAGTAGGCAAATGTATAGATTGGATCAATGCCACATTAGAAACTACCTTAGGCAGAAAAGTAGGATTAGTACGCAAGGAAACTCTGTCCTGGTGAAAAATCAGAAAAGGTTCCACAGCCATGAGAGCCTGTAATTCAGATACCCTTCTAGCAGAAGTAACAGCCAATAAAAAAGCAGTCTTCCAGGACAACAACTTCAATTCAGCCGTAGTTGCAGGTTCAAAAGGAGGCAGAGTCAGTTTTTCCAAAACAAAATTAAGATCCCAGGCAGGAGTAGGAGCCCTCCGTGGGGGTCTTATATTCTTTGCCCCTCTAAGAAACTGTTCAAGCAAAGGATGTGAAAATAAAGGAGGATCACCATCATAGTGAGCAGAAATAGCTGCAGCATGCACTTTTATAGAAGAGAAGGACAAACCCTTGTCCAGTAACATAGTCAAATATTGCAAAGTACAACTCAAATTAGGCAAAGTGACATCAAGGCCTTTAGCTGAACTCCAAAGAAAAATCTCTTCCATTTATCAGCATAAACTTTTCGAGTACTAGGACGCCTGGCTTCCAAAAGGACATCTAAAACTTGTTGAGGGAGCTGAAGGCCCCCATCCTCTAAAACTGAATGCGCCAGGCTGTCAGGTGTAGGGATTGCACCCTGACATTGAGAAAATGATTGTCTGCTTGAGACAATAAGTGAGGAATCGTGGTAATGGCCAAGGTGTCCCGTGAATTAGGCTCCTGAACAGAGGGTACCAATGTTGACGAGGCCAATCCGGCGCTATAAGGATCATGCAAGGTTTGTCCCTCCTGACTTTCAACAGGACCTTTGGAAGAAGAGGCAGAGGAGGAAAGGCATACACGTGAAGGTTGCTCCAACTGAAGGATAGTGCATCTATTTTCCAGGCTTTTGGATGAAACAGCCTTGTGCAAAACAGAGGTAGTTGGGAATTCAGAGGAGAAGCGAACAGATCTATGTCTGGAGTTCCCCAAGCCATGGTCAACTGAAGAAATACCTGAGGGTCCAACTTCCATTCGTGAGGATCCACCATCTGTCTGCTCAGAACATCTGCTAACGAATTTTGTGCTCCTGGCAGAAACTGTGCTCGAAGAGTGATGTGCAGATCCAAAGCAGTTTCCCATAACAGCATTGCTTGTCTGCAAAGAGGGTAAGAATGAGTTCCCCCCTGCTTGTTGATGTACCACATGACAGTTGTGTTGTCTGTTCGAATCAACACCAGTCCCGGTCGAAGTAGATCCTTGAATGCTTTCAATGCAAATTGAACTGCCAGCATCTCCTTCATGTTGATACGCAAGTGAAGCAGCTCCGGGGGCCAAAGGTCTTGAATCCATTTTCCTTTGAAATGAGCTCCCCAGGCCGACTCCAAGGCGTCTGTCGTTAATATCTGACTTGCCTCGGTTGGGTCACAGAGAGTCCCTTGTTTAGGTGACATTCCTGAGCCCACCACACAAATTCTTTCTGAATGCAAGGTAGAATCCGAATGACAGTATCCAAATCGTGGCTGTGTTGAGTCCAAACGCTTTTGAGATACCATTGTAGCTTCCTCATATGCAGTTTGGCATTGGGAAGTACTAGAATGCAAGATGCCATGAACCCCAAGGCTTGAAGGACTGTCCTTGCAGTCAGCCTGGACATTACGGATAGCTGTTGGAAGTATAGGTGAAGATTTCTTTGTTTGTCCGGGGTAAGAGATGCCATCTGAGTAGCTGTATTCAGTCTCACACCCAGAAAACACATCTCCTGTGAGGGTACTAGACTGGACTTTATTTCATTCACAGAATACCTTAGGCATCTGAAAACTGTCATCACATACTGCAGATGTCGAAGAAGTTCGTGCTCGCCCTGAGCCAGTATCAAACAATCGTCCAGATAAGGATAAATTTGAATTCCCCTTAGCCGGAGAAAAGCTATTACTGGAGCCAGGACTTTTGTGAACACCCTGGGTGCAGTAGATAAGCCAAAGGGCAATGCAGAGAACTGATAATGCAAATTCCCAGTCCGAAACCTCAGGAATTTCCTGCAACTGGGCCTGATAGGAATGTGAAGATAGGCCTCCTTGAGATCCAAAGTCACCATCCAGTGATCTCTGCCTAGCATAGGCAACAGCTGCTGCAGTGTTAACATCTTGAATTTCGAATTTCCAGAAAGGTGTTTAGAATGGATAAATCCAGAATGGGCCTCCAAGTATTTTCCTTCTTTGGCACTAAGAAAAGACGGGAATAAAACCCAGTGCCTCTTTCCACAGAAGGAACTGCCTGTATTGCTCCCAACCAGAGCAGAGAAAAAATCTGTGCCTGCGCTTCCAGTCTTTGCTGATGAGGCACATCCGGCATACCTTTGAAAGGAGGGAATGTGTGAAAATAAAACTTGTAGCCTCGAGTTATAATGTCCAATACCCATTTGTCTTGGGTAACCAAATGCCAATTCCGTTTGAAAAGCCCCAGTTTTCCTCCTAGAGGAGCTGCCAGCAAAGCAGAGTCTGGCAGCTGAAGACACAGGTCATTGGGACTGCTTCCGAAAGGACTGACCCCTGCCCACCCCAGCAGAAGGGGTAAAAGAACTCAAAGGTCTAGAAGTAACAGGGCCCTGAGAGGAAACCCTACCTCTACCATGCCTCGACCTGCCCCTAGAATGAAAATCCGAAGAGGGAAAAGACCATCCCTTAGCAGGCCAATTCCTACTGAACTTAGGGGGCTGAACCTGTAAGAAGTCTTTTACCGTCTGCATAGACTTAGCTTTTTCCTCCATTTTTTTCAAAACTGATTCCACTGGAGGGCCAGAAGAACATCAGATTGCAAAGGAGCATCCATAATGCGAGCCTTAACATGCTCTGACAAGGACTGATCTCTAAGCCAGGCATGTCTGCGAACAACAGAACTAGTAGCAGCCACCCTGGAAGAAGCTTGTAAAGCATCAAAACCACACTGCAAAGAATGCTTACCAACCTGGTCAGAAGCATGCACTAAATCCTGAAGCTCCTTACAGTCAACACCTACAGCTAAAGCATCAACTTTACATTTCAATTGACTTAGCAAATAATTCTGATACCTGAGCATATGAAATTGACAATTTAAAGCTCTCATAGCCAAAGTAGAAGAGGTATACAGTTTTTTACCCCACCTATCCAGGGCCCTAGCATCCTTGTCCAGAGGAACTGGATTCTTAACCACAGAAGCCTTAACACCTTTGGGGCCTTGAGAAATAGTTTCTGGATCAGCCCTAGGACTCTTATACAAGTACTTGTGAGCTTCCGGAACCCTGTAGTATCTATCTGGTTTAACTGGGGCAGGAGGCAGAGAATCTGGGTTAAGGGCCGCCTCAGAAAATACATCCTGAACAACATCCAGTACAGGGGGAATAGCCAAAGGCCTGTTCTGAGGTAAAAACAAGAATTCTCTTAGCCTTTTACGAGAATCAGAATAATCTTGGCCATCCCACTGGAAATGTTCCTTCATGGAATGCAAAGTTTCAGAGAAAGAAAAATCTTCTGGAGGGGACGCAGAGGGGGTAGCGTCCTCAGCCTCTGAATCAGAATAGGGAGGGAAATCCTGAAGCTCTTCCACAGAGGAATCTGACTCATTGGAAGACTGAATCAGACCCTCCAACTCTGTGTCTATCCTGGGCCTCTTCACAGGGGGGGGCATGGAACCTCTAATTAAAGTAATCAAATCTTCAGCCATCTTTAACATGTGCTTCCTAGGGGCTGGACCCTGGGGATGAGCACCAGCAGGGAAAGACCTAGATTTAGAATTGTCTTTGCCTTGAAAAGGAGGAGGTCCAACTACCCTATGAGGGGAGGAAGCCACAGACAACAAAGAAGCACCCTCAGCCTGGCCTAACACAGGAGAAGCCACTTCCTGCAGTAACAAAGGCTCCCCCTGACACACAGGTAAACTGTCAGAAGGAGCCACTGAAGCAGTCAGTGGTTCCACAGAACCGACGTCCGGAGTGGACACCTCATCCTGTTTGGACCGCAAAGACTTTTCTTTGCGCTTCTTAGAAGAACCAGTCGGAGAATCCGACGGCATGTTATAATTACAATGTTTACCAAACACTAGCCTAGCACAGTCCAACCGACGTTTAATAGTACGCTTGTTAAAAGTAGCACAAAAGCGACACCCAACAACGTCGTGCTCAGGCCCTAAACAAGGAATACAGAGTGAATGGTAATCCCTATGAGGAATCTGTTTCCCACAAGAAATACAGTTATTAACTTTTTCTGACATCCGTCAATACTGAGGCAAGAAAAAGACAAAAAATGTCCCCAACAGGGTACTTAGCCAACTTGGTATCCGGTCTGAAACTCGAAAACCGACAATTCCAGAACGCCGAACGGCACTTGCAAAAACTGCTTCTGCTTAGGACCATGCGGCAAGAAAGACTGAGGTTATGGCGTCGGTCATGCGCATTTGTACTGACAAGTACTTGCGTCAGTCTCAGGCGCCCATGACCGACGCCGGTTCTAGCCCTTTGATATTCGGGCTGATGGTGGGCAGCGGAGTACCCATTTGTCAGGACTGCAGCAATGGGAGACGACGAACATCATAGTATGTTTATTTCCAGACATCCTGCATTATCATTTATAACTTCATTGAGGACATGTTTTGTTACAGACTCCTGTAGTTCCCTTATTTTTATATAGTTATTTTTTTACCCATGCTACTATCCAAGGCCATATTCTGTAGTTGTCATATTTGTTCATCAGTGTTTTTTGCAATACTGTGTCAAAACGACTTGTGAAAATCCCGATACGTCCCTTCTATAGTTTATTTATCGTTTACCATGAGGGTTACCCAACAAATAATTCTATCATATTCATGTCACTTCATATGACATCATGCAGCCTTAGGTCTTACATGTGCATTTGTTTCTGGATGCACCAAAGTTTGGTCATTCAACATTGACTTCACAGTCACAGGTCAAACTGACAAATCAGTTATTTCTAGCCTGCTTTTCTTCCTTTTTAGTGAAGGATAATTACATCTCTTTTCTCCCATTCTTCAGCAAACCTGCCCTCCTCACACAATTTGTTGAAAATGCTAGTTTATCTTATTAACATTTCACTGATTGCTTTTCTAAAATTCTTAGCTGAATGTAATCAGGCCTAACTATCTTGCTAACATTTAGGTTTTGAATTTACTTCATAATCATCTCCACTTTGAAAAGACTATGATGACACTACTTTCCATGTCACTTCTACTAAATGGATAAAATAAATTCTCTTCTGCTCTGTAACAACCAAGAAATATTCAGTTGGTAGCCCCTGTTTTTCAGCTTCATTTTTTTTCACAGTGCTCAGCTTTCTTTTATCTTCGGCTGTTCCCATTAGGGGTTGCCACAGTGGATCATCTGTTTCCATTTTTTCCTGTCCTCTGCATCTTGCTCTGTCACACCAACCTCCTGCATGTCCTCTCTCATCACATCCATAAACCTTATCTTAGGCCTTCTTCTTTTCCTCTTACCTGGCAGCTTCATCCTTAACATCCTTTTCCCAATATACCCAGCATCCCTCCTCAGCACATGTTCAAACCAATGCAATCTTGCCTCTCTGGCTGTGTCTCTAAACTGTCCAACCTGGGCTGACCCTCTAATACACTTATTCCTAATCCTGTCTATCCTCGTCACACCCAGTGCAAAACCTAACATCTTTAACTCTGCCACATCCAGCTCTGACTCCTGCCTTTTAGTCAATGGCACTGTCTACAACCCATATAACATAGCTGGTCTCACTACCCTCTTGTAGACCTTCCATTCCACTCTTACTGGTACTCGTCTGTCACAAATCACCCCTGACACTCTTCTCCACCCACTCCACCCTACCTGTACTCTCTTCTTCACCTCTCTTCCACACTCGTCATTACTCTGAACTGTTGATCCCAAGTATTTAAACTCATCCACCTTTGCCAACTCTACTCCCTGCATCCTCACCATTCCTCTATCCTCCCTCTCATTCACTCACATATATTCTGTCTTAGTCCTGCTGACCTTCATTCCTCTCCTCTCTAGAGTATATCTCCACCTCTCCAGGGTCTCCTCAACCTGTTCCCTACTCTCACTACATATCACAATGTCATCTGCAAACATCATAGTCCACCGGGACTCCTGTCTAATCTCGTCTGTCAACCTGTCCATCACCACTGCAAATAAGAAAGGGCTCAGAGCTGATCCTTGATGTAATTCCACCTCCACCTTAAATGCATCTGTCACTCCCACTGCAGATCTCACCGATGTCACACTACCCTTGTACATATCCTGTACCACTCTTACAAAGCTCTCTGCCACTCCCGACTTCCTCATACAATACCACAACTCCTCTCTAGGCACCCTGTCATATGCTTTCTCTTAGTCCACAAAGACACAATGAAACTCTTTCTAACCTTCTCTGTACTTCTCCATCAACACTTTCAGAGCAAACATCACATCTGTTGTGCCCTTTCCTGGCATGAAGCCATACTGCTGATCACTAATCATCAGCTCCCTTCTTAACCTAGTTTCTACTACTCTTTCCCATAATTTCATGCTGTGACTGCTCAGTTTTTTCCCTCTGTAGTTACAACAGCTCTGCACATCACCCTTATTCTGAAAAATTGGTACAAAACACTTTTTCTCCACTCCTCAGGCATCCACTCACTTTCCAAGATTTCATTAAACAATCTGGTTAAAAATTCCACAGCCATTTCTCCTAAATACCTCCAAGCTTCCACAGATATATCATCTGGACCAGCAGCCTTTCCATTCTTCATCCTCTTCATAGCTATCCTTACTTCCTCCTTGCTAATCCATTTCACTTCCTGATTCACTATCCCCACATCATCCAACCTTCTCTCGCTCTCTCATTCTCTTCATTCATCAGACCCTTAAAATATTCTTTCCATCAGTTTAACACATTCTCCTCGCTTGTGAGTACATTTCCCTCATTATCCTTTATTACCCTTACCTGCTGCACATCTTTCCTAGCTCAGTCCCTCTGTCTAGCTAATCGGTACAAGTCCTTTCCTCCCTCCTTAATGTCTATCCTTTCATACAACTCTTCATACGCCTTATCCTTAGCCTTTGCCACCTCTATCTTTGCCATGCACCTCATCTCCTTATACTTCTGTCTACTTTCTTCATCTCTCTGACAATTCTACTTCTTCGCCAGCCTCTTTCTCTGTACACTCTCCTGTGCTTCCTCATGCCACCACCAGGTCTCCTTGTCCTCCTTCCATTGTCCGGATGTCACACCAAGCACCTTTCTAGCAGTCTCCCTTACTAGCTCTGCTGTAGTTACCCAGCTGTTCTGTAACTCTTTACTGTCACCCAGTGCCTGTCTTAACTCTTTTCTGAACTCCACTTCACAATCACCCTTTTTCTCTTTCCACCATTTGATCCTTGGTGCTGCCCTCACACTCCTCCTCCTCTTCTTGATCACCAACATCATTCTACAGACCACCAATATATGCTGCCTAACTACACTTTCCCCTGTCACCACTTTACAGTCTCCAGTCTTCTTCAAACTGGCCCTCCTGCATAGGATATAATCCACCTGTGTGCATCTTCCTCCATTCTTGTACATCACCCTATGCTCCTCCCTCTTGTTAAAATACGTATTCACCACAGCCATATCCATCCTTTTTGCAAAATACACTACCATCTGACCTTCTGCATTCCTCTCCTTAACACCATACCTACCCATCACTTCCTCATCTCCTCTGTTCCCTTCACCAACACGCCCATTGAAATCTGCTCCAATCACCACTCTCTCATCGTTGGGTACAGTCATCAGAACTTCATCCAACTCACTCCAAAATTTTTCTTTCTCATCCATCGCACACTCAATTCGCGGAGCATATGCACTAACAACATTCATAATAACACCATCAATTTCCAGCTTTATAAACATCACTCTATCTGACACTCATTTCACATCCAAAACAGTCTTGGCATACTGTTCCTTCAGGATAACCCCTACACCATTTCTCCTCCCATCCACACCATGATAGAACAATTTGAACCCACCTCCAATACACCTGGTCTTACTTCCCTTCCACCTGGTCTCTTGCACACACAATATATGAACCTTCCTTCTGTCCATCATATCAGCTAGCTCTCTCCCTATACCAGTCATACTGCCAACATTCAAAGTTCCTACCCTCACTACCACACTCCTAACCTTTCTCCTCTCTTCCGGCATTCAGGCATGCCTTCCCCCTCTTCTTCTCCTTCTCCTCCTTCGGCCAACAGTAGCCCAATTTCTGACAGCACCCTGTTGGCTAACAGTACTGGCGGCAGTCATTGTTAACTCAGGCCTCAACCAATCTGGTATGTAAATCTGTATTGTTTTCCACATATCTCATTCAGCAAATGTTTTACGCTGGATGCCCTTCCTGATGCAACCCTCCCCATTTATCCGGGCTTGGGACCGTCACAAAAAAATGCACTGACTTGTGGATCTCCAGTGGCTGGGTTCAGTGCTCAGCTATGCTGTCTAATTCCAGCAATGCTATTTTTTCTTATCTGCAAATCTGAAGCATATTTCCTTTCCTTTCTTGAATTACTTGGTTATTTTCTCTCTTTGGCTTTTGATTTTCTGTGTATTTTAACCTCCTTCCTGCCTTAAATAGAATTATTGATCTCTTCACGCTTCTGTTCTCTACAGTCTCCCCTTCGTTCTGATTTGCATATTTGTTTCTCACAAAATATTATTGAAAAAGACAGGCAGATCATTCATAGATTTGATTTGAGTGCCAGCCACCTTTAGCCACAGATGGCAATATGGCTATGACCATCAAGTGGAAAAGAATGACTAAGCTTAATGATGATGAAGGGGGCGGGGCTAAAGCAAAACATAACAAAGATTGACTTTTCTGAGATTTTATTTTATGTAGAGTTTTTGTTCATCCATTCTGTATTAATTTATGATTGCTCAAGATTTTCTGAGATACTACCTTATTGCATCAAAATCTCCCTGCTGAAATTCGGTACCATCATTTTTCTGGCATAACTGCATTGTAGCCAACTGTGAACCCAACCATATTCCATTATGGCACTTAGTCCCAAAGGCTTTTTCCAGACATGTGATCCTTTGTTGGACAGCATCTGAGAAAGTGAAGCCCTATAACTGTTCTTTCTGATACATGAACTGGTTACTGTAAGCGAAGCTGTGAAAGACAGGAATAAAAGTTGAGATGATGCTTCTTTTCTCCAAATGAATAATCAACATATTTGTGTTGCATATTTGCAGTTTTTAATGCCAGCAGTGCATATGGTAGTTTGCCAGCCTCCAGAAGAAGCTGCTGATTTTTGGCAGTTGACATTATTACAATAATTACTATATAATTCTTGGTTGCTGCGCGGTCATTAATCAAGGTTACCTACAGTATTTAAAATTCCATTATGCTGGTCCTTGGCATTTCATAGTTTATACCACAGCTAAAGTGCATTCATGCATGAATTAAGGAAGGACTGATCAGGTTAATAGTAACCAGAACAGGCTGGGACACATCTTGAACCAATAAACTTACAAAAAATATTCAACCTTATAAAAAGAAACTAAGTCTGGATCCTACAACTGTACTGTTAGCTTTTCGCTCACCACTGGCTTACAAAAGATCGTGTGTTGTGGGCAGTCTGAGAGTTGTCCCTTCACATATATATATTTTTTAGTCTCAGATCAGTTCAATAGACTATATAACCTGTAGCAGTACTAGAAAAAACCCTGATAATCCTGGAATATGTTTTGAAAGTCAGTTAAGTCACATACCCTTACATTAATATAGTATTCATACTGCAACAGCTCTCCAAGATAATTATCAGAACAAATCACTTATAGCTTTACTGGTGTAACTCTGTTTGCTCTCTGTAAGGATTCTGAAAAACAGATTCAAATGAGTTATTCACTCATATTTAAAGATGTTGTATGGCAAACTGTTAGTAGTGTTTAAGAGCTTTAGGTTGGATCTGGATCCTTAGATAAATAACAACCATTTGTGATTATTTCATGATATGACAATCTATATAATTAACTATGTATTACCTACACTTTGGTATCAGTTGGTGAACTACTGAGACATCCTGCAGTACACTGTCCTTAGCTGAACTGCTCTGCAACAAGTTGTCTAATGCCTATAGGCTTTGTGCATTAGTTCTGGATCTAATTCAGGTGTGCCGGCTGATGTGAGGATAAGTACTTTTTTTCTTTAATTTCAAAACTGTCATCACTTTCAGCATATATCTATCCAAGTAACAGTACAGGAAATAAAGAAGCAAAATAACTGGCTAAAATTTAATTTCTGTTATTACATACTCAGGAGAAAATAATTGCATGTCTACATTGCATTACATCATTCCACTTTTCTTAAAATTAAAAAAGTAGCCTGAGAGTATGAGAACAAAGGACAGCAAGAGCTATGGCTACACATTTTACTAAGGGTTCCTTGTACTTTTACTGGCCTTACTGAAAGGTGAATTAATGAGGCCGAGGTGGTACAATGTCGCTTTACAGCAAGGGGTTCTCCTGTTCGATTCTCAGCTGGAGCACCTTCTGTGTGGAGTCTGCATTTCCTCCTCATGGTTGAGTGACATTTAAAGACATGCAGGTGTGTGAATGGGTGTGTCTTTTTTGAAAGCTGGGAACTCAGCACTGTAAAAATCCACTGCCAATCATTAGCAGACTGGATTTCTGCTGTGGTGACCCCTAAATGGGAAAGGCCAAAAGACATTACTATTGAGAGGTGAATTAATAAAACATTCCTCACAGTAGAACAAGCAATAATGCCCAACAGAATGGGCAATACTAGGAAATAATGGATCACCTAGGGGGGCTATGAGTTCTGATACCAGTGTAGCACTTCTGAATTCAACCAGAAAGCAATTGTACTACAACATGACAGCATAGTTCTTCATAAGGGTTTTTGATAGTCTGCATGACTCTTTTTTTTTTTCTTGTCCACTAGATTGTGAATAACTTGGACTGGTCAGGATAAGCTTGGATTCCCAATCCTGTGAAAAGTGATACAGTTCTGGACTTTCAAACTATGAACCATTTTCGGAAAATAGATATATGGAGTTCCATGATTTGATTAAAAAAAAAAACTCTTTAAAAAGAAAAATGACTAAGCTGGAAGAAGTACCTTATATCTCTATAACATCAGGATACTTTGAATAATAGACAAGACTGAGGAGAACAAGATGATCTGTAGAGTGGATATGTAGTTAATCTGTTCCATGGACATTCTGTTATTTCATTTGGAAGTATTTCCACTTCTGCAATATTTTTATAAACACATTGCAAGTCTGACCGTTTCTCATCATCATTTCTATTTACTGAAGCATACCATTCCTAAACTTAACATTTTCTTCTCTGTATACACTATTAGTTGTACATATGCCTATTGCATCCTCTATAAAAAGAAGTTATGTACTTACCATAATGTTCCATCTGTGCTGTCCATTTTCATTCTTCCTCAACTGATGGGTTTGGATCCGATCCCTGGGATCCAACTTGGCCATTGCTAAAGCTCGTGGCAACCAAGAACTCTCAAGCTTCTCCCTTACCCATAATGCACCAACCCTAAGTTACCTTAGATCTTGTTTGCTGATGTTTGCCAGAAAGGGAATATTAACTGTGCATAGTTAAAGGAGGTGAAAAATAGCATGAGTCAGTACTTGAAAGGACTATATCTGAAGCTCAGTACAAAAGATAGTGATGTCCCCTAAGACTCATTCTTCCAGAAGTTTGCAAAGGATGGGGGTTGGTGGGTGGGCAGTTGAGGAAGAATGAAAATGGACAACACAAATGGAACATTATGTTAAGAACATAACTTCTTTATCTGGTGTTGTCAATTTCCATTATATCCTCATCTGATGGGACAGAGTACCCAGCTACCTAAAATCCTGGTTGGACTCAAGCAAGGATGTTCCTGAGCATACATGAATCAAAAGATCCTTTAACTCTGGTAATCAGATCCAGTTTGGATGGCACAGTGGTACAGAGGTTTAGTTGTTCCCTCACAGCAAGAGGTTCTCTGGTTTGATTCTTAGCTGTGATGCCTTCTGTGCGGAGTCTGCATGTCTTTTCAGCATTTGTGTGCATTTCCTTTGGGTGCTCTAGTTTCCTCCCATATTATAAAGACTTGCATCTGTAGCATTTCTCCCTGGGCCTCCACTGAAAATCGGCTTGTTCAAAGTCAGACTTTCCCGGTAAACAAATGTTAAATAAATAAACAAACAAAAATAAATACATTTGTAATGATTAACAAAAGTATGGGGAGTAACCCAGGTACTTGTGGCACATATGTCTTCCATGGATGTACTATTTAAACACTGAACACATTGCCATGGATCTAGTTGAATGAGATCATACTGGTTGTGGTAATGTAACACCTAGTTTTTTATAAATAAATGATATACAATCAGTTAGCAATCAGGCTAAGGTTACTTTAGCAACTGGTTTTCCCAATTTTAAGTTCACAAAGGAAACCAACAACTAGTTTGCTTTCCTTGTGTCTTTTTGTTCTACGCAGGTAAAAAACATAATTGTCTGCAAACATCAAGTACATGTAACATGTATTTGCCTTTGTTAGTAAATGTGGGAAGGAAAATTGGGAAATTAATGGACTGATTGATATTGGATTCTGACACCATCTTGGGAAGAAAGGATGCATTTGTTCACAATGTAATTCTATTCTTTTTTTACAGACATTCTTGAAACAACTGTAGTTGCAAATATTATACATCACTTATGATCTATCTGGTCATTGTCAGTAAAGCATTATATGGCTCATTCAAATCCTGCCTTTTAAACCTCATTCCTGCTCTGCATATATTGTTCCCACAATTCTCATTTTTTCCTGTGTAGTTTGCTCCCTCCCTTTTCTAAAGATCCCAATTCCAGTTGTTTTATCTCTGTTACTATATTCACTATTTCTAGTAAAGTTGGTCTGTTCTTGTAAAAAATCAAGTATGGAGGTTTTGAAGACACTGCTTTAATTTCTGAAATTCATCTGGCAGATGCAATGGCTACTAGAAAAAATGCTTTCCAAGTGAGATATTTAAGGTCACACTTAGCTGTTGGTTCAAAGTGGGAATGTATAAGTGCTGCAGTACCAAATTGAGGTCCCATGGGGGTGTAGGGTCTTTAAAAGCAGGTCATAATAGCAGAATGTCTCTTAAGAAGGCTCTGCACAACTTATGAAAGGCTACTGACGAACCTTCAATCCAATGAAGTTTGATGTTGCTGCTAACTAAACTTTAACGGTTGAGGAACTAGCCCCTTTTTTAAAATGTAGGGCCAAAAATTCAAGGCTTTTATGTATAGGAGCTGAGAAAGGTTCAACATGATTTTGATGTGCCCAATACACAAATCTTTTCCATTTACTGGAATAGAGTTTATGTGTAGATGGTTTGTGTGAAGATAAAAGTATATGATGGACAGGGGGAAGAGACCATAAGTTGTCTGTCTATTAATGGAATTGGAGAGGCCAGGCCATTAGCCTGAGGTTTGATATATCTCGATGGATCATGCCTGTCAGGTGAGACTGGATGTCTGGCATTAGATCCAGAATCCAAGGTTGGTGAAGTAAGTGAGGCCAAAGAAAGGGGAACCAAATCTGTTGAGGCCAGTAAGGTCCAATGAGGATGACATTGCTCTTCAACATGGCAGCTTTTTGTAGGAATTTCAGAATTAGCGGGACTGTGGGTAGTCATCAAGTAGACTGGTGGTCCAATCATAAAGTAGAGCATCCCTCAGTAAATTCCCCTATGGCAGTATTAAGACAAAGTAGCTGCTGTTTTCGTTGTTTAGAGAAGAAGCAAAAAGATCACAGTAAAGCTGTCCCCACTGATGAAAAATTATTTCCTTCATGTTCTTGTTGAGACACCAGTCATGTGGTAGAAGAATGCACTTGCTCCACTTCTATGCTATCACATTGGATTTCCCCAGAATGTGGGTTGCTATGAGAAAGTGGTTGGATGAGATCACCCATTGCCACACTCTGAGTGCTTCTCAACAAAATGGGTAAAATCTGATTCCTCCTTACTTGTTGGTGTACCAAACTACTGACATATTGTCCATTTGGATTGAAATCATTTCCAAGGAGAGAGAGCATCCTGAAAGACCTGCATTGCTAAAAGCATTGCTCTCATCTCTAGGACATTGATAAGCAAATTAGCCTCTTCAGGGGCCAAGTCCCTTGGACTGTTTTCCCGAGAAGTGCCCCCTCAGATGGGAAGCATCTGTGGTCACTATGGCCTTGGGCTGAGGGGAATGAATTGTTGGCCTTGTAGAACTTGATCTAATTGAATCCATTACCTGAAATCTCTCTTGCATATGTGAGTGATTCGTATCAGAGTTGACATGGGTTGGTAAAGTATTGCCCATTGCGTTGCTAGCAACCGTGGCGGAATTCTCCTGTAAAATCTAGCTAAAAGCACTAGTACTATTGCCACTGACATTGATCCTAGAGCTTGAAAAACCAAGAGGGCTATAAATCTTGGTACTGCAGTTTATTTTCCTGATGTGTGATCTTATAGTTTAAACCCTTGAGGTAGGCAGTGAAGTTATCAATGACTTTGCGTTGAACAGTCCTCCTATGAATTCTAAATTTTGAGTTGGTTCCAGTTGTGACTTGTCATAGTTTATAGTTGTCTCAAGATGAAAACATGTCCGGACAACCTGATCTCTTGCCCTTGTTAATTAATACCTGGCTGAGCTGGTAATGAGCCATTCATCTAGATATGTAAACACCCGGAATCCTTGCAGTCTCAAGTGAGCTGCTACTACTGCCATACATTTGGTAAAAATCCTTGGGGCTGTGGTGAGGCGAAAAAGTGGAACTCTGAACTGGGAATGACTGGCTTTCAACTGGAAGTGTAATGCCTTCTGGATTGTCTGTTCATCTTTATGTGATAGTACGCATCCTGAAGGTCTATCAAGCAGATCCAGTCTTCCTTACCCAGAAAAGGGAGAATGGACTGAACCGTGACCATACAAAACGTGGTGGTTCGAAATGACTTGTATAATTTGCTGAGAACCAAAACTGGTCTCCAGTTGCCTGTTTTCTTTGGTATTTAAAAGAATCTTCAGTAAGTTCTGGATTCTATCTGGTCTGATGGGACCACTTGGATAGTGCTTTTTTCTAGCATTCTTTGTATTTAAATTGCTGCTTGTTCCCTCTGACTGGATGAAACATCAGGGATTTTTCTTGAGATTGGAGGTGAAAGGGAAAAGGATATTATATAATCTCTGGAAATAATCCTCTGCACCCATGAATCTTTTGGTATGTCCAGCCAGGCTCTCTAGTGCAGGGATAGCTGACCCCTGATTGTCTCCAGAGGTGGACAATCAGGTCTTCCTTTCAGGAGCACTAATAACATCTGTCAAATAAAGAATCTCTGGACCCCTGGTTTTGCAAGCAACTTCTGCTGCAGGGGTGGCATTTACCATTAGAGTTCCCTCCACTGCCTCTGGGGAACTCCTTCCACATATGTCCTGGAATGGACCCTTTGATTTCTTGATCCACATCTTCTGACCAGCTCATTTATTTCTAGAAAAGGATCATTGTGGGGTTGAAAATTGTACGGCCATGGCAGGTAGGGTCTTTCCATCCTTCTCACACCTGGATAATGCATCCTTTACTTTGGGGTCAAAGAAAGAAGTGCATCAAAAAGAGCATTGACAAATGATGACTTGAAGGGCTCCACAAAATCAAATGAGAGCATCTAGGCATGTCTTCAATGGCAATACCTGAACCCGCTGCCCTTGAGGTACTTTTGGCTACATGCGTAACGAGCCTCATGCAAGAATTCAAAAAATATTGCAGGGTAGCCAAATGAGAAGTTATGGATGATTGAACCTCTGTAGAATTTCATCTTGAGAAGGTATCTGACAGTTCCTTAATTAAATCCCCCTGTAATCTTGTAAAATGTGCCAGATAATTCAATGACCTTAAGGCAAAGGCTGCTGAGGCATAGACATGCTTCCCAAACCTGTCCATCATCCTAGATTTCCTATTAAGGGGATGAATAGTGGAACTCTCCTTGACAAGTTCCTTCTTGGTGGCTGCAGCCATGACCATAGCATCAATGGGCACAACCTTACACCAAAACTCCTTATCCATAGGTGGTGCCATAATCTTGTCCAGTGTTTGGGGTATTGGTTCATCTGCATCAGGTTTCTTCCATGCCTGCAGAGAGAGACAAACTTAATAAGCTCATCAGCAGGTGGAGCAACCCAGAAGGTAGATGGGCCAGTACCAATAGCCTCCAGGAATACAGACTCCTTAGATGAAGGGCTACTGGGCATTCAGCCACCTCTCTGCTTTAGGATCTTCAAGATATTTCCAAGTGAGACATCTTCAGGAGGTGGCCTTGGGGACCCTTCACCTTCATCAAAGTCCATATCTTTGGTAGCCGACTCCTCTGGGGAGTTCAAGTGCTTCCTCATACACATCTTCCGAAGGACCTCCTCAGTGGGATGCTCTGTGGAGGTAGTCAAAGAAATCAAGATACCCTGTTGGGTACTGGCTGTCCCTGTGGAAAAGAGTGATGAGGCTCCAAGCAGAGAGTCTTCAAGGCGGAAGACTAAAGATCTGAGGGGATTGGCTCCATCTGTTCTCCTGAGGCAGTCAAATCTTTCTTCAAAGCCTCAAAAACAGACTGCCATAGACAAGGGAAGACGTCAGATCTGAAAAGACAAGCTTTTGGACCGCTGACCCTGCCTGCTCCAAAGGCAATCCCCTGAGGCAGAAGCAAGAATCGAGCTAACCCGTGCCAGGACTCCGAGGTGCAAAGATGGCTCTGACAACTTCAGAGTCAACTCCAACACCTTAGATCTGACAAGGAAGCTTTGGCTCTAAGATCCCTTTGGATCCAACTGAGCCAGAGTACTCAGAGCAAACTTCGGATCTGACGATAATGCTATTCTCAGATCTGAGTCAGATGGAGCTGGTCGGCTCAGATCCAAGGATTCTAAGACAGTTGAAGGAATCAGAAGATGAACTGATAGTGGGGGAGTGGTTGAAGCATGGACCTCCTGACCCAAAGGAGTAGGAGCTGGTAAGACACCCATCTGACTCTGCACCGAGAGGATCTTTTGCACCACTCTTTTCACATCTTCTTCCATCAAACTTCTGGAAGAATGAGTGGAAATAATAGAAGGGGACCTGCTTATCTTCAAAAAAGGGGATGGCACCCTGGATGGCACCAGATCCAATGAAGGCAAGTATCTTGTTCTTGGAAGAGGTCTAGGGCTGGAGATAGCCGGCCTGGTATTTATTTATTTATTTTTTGTTGGATCTGAGGAGATCGGATCTATCAGCTTTTTCTTTTTCTGTTTTTGGATCTGATGGTGAGGTTGCATCTGGTTTGTTTCATTTTCTGGATTGATCAAAGACCTTAGAGGATGTTGAGGATGGACTCAGAGAAGAAGTCTTGGAATCTTTGGTTTTAGGAGATGGACCTCCAGATAAAGCCTCTCAGAAAGTGGAAGTGAGCAAACCTTTTACAATAGGTTTATTCTTTCTTTCAACTAATGCCCTGGGGTTAAAGCCATAACAAATTGTACAATCTTACTGCAAATGTAGAGGCCCAAGGCAGTATACATATAAAGTGTGGTCATTGAATACAGGAATTTTGTGGCCACACATGACTCATTTTTTAAACCCCATTGGGTCTTTTTCTACCATAGTCACAAATCAACAAATAATAAGTAGTACTAAAATAATTTTTTGGGGGGAAAAGAAAGGAAAGAAAAGAAAGATGATTACCAATCATGGTAATAAAAGGGTCTACACTGAGTGTAGAAGAAAGAAAATACTAACAATAGTATTTAAGAGGTATAAGATATATGGAAGCAAGAAAAATATGAAAAGAGGAATTTTAGAGTGCACTACTAAGGATAGAAAAAAACCTTAAGAATTCAATAGGTTTTAAAGGGGAAAGGTAATTTAGAAATACAATTAATTTATCTGCTTGCAGGTAGCAGTCACCACGTCTTTCGAGTAAAGCATCAAACGAGATCTGAGGAAATTTAGTGTTGATGCATTATGGGTAAGAGAGAAGCTCAAGAGTTCTTGGTTGCCATAAGCTTAAGCAATGGCCACATCAGAGCCGACGGATCAGATCCAAACCCATTAGTTGACGATAGAATGAAAATTACAACGTGAGATCATCTTGTTATGCAGCTGACTGGGCAATACTATTTTGCTGGATTTTTACTAAAGACCCTGTACAAACTGATTTAATTACGGGATGTATAGTAGATCTGGATGGGAAGTGGAACATTTGTTCTCATCTAGTCATGCTGACCGTAACATATTTCAGAACATTTGCATTTCAATATCCATTCTAATACATTGAACACATTATTGCATCCTTTATGCAGACATTGGTAGGTAAGGTATGACAGACATCACTTCTATGCCATTATCTAATAATTCCTGTTTATATTCACAAGAGGTGTATATTAGGCCAAGACCACCAGGACCTTTAAAAGCCTAGCCATGCAACTCAAATGTGACCCACAAATTTGATTTATCTTTGATTTATAGAGGGTGTTTTACTGACTGCCTCTGTCCATCAGAGACATAACAGCCAGAGCAGGGGTGAATTTCTGATTACCCATCCATTGGTCCAAGTTGTGGTTAAATAGTGATAGAAAGGAACTCTCCTTCACAGGGATAGGTAGCCTGTTCCAGAAAAGTTGAATTCTTTGATAAAACATCTTTGTATCTATAACATATCCTATTTATGTTGCAAGAAAATGTAGGTCTTTTAATCTAATAGTTCTGATATTGTTTATTTTGCAGATGTGCAAAAGATTAATCAAAACAGGGCCCAGGGATGCCTTGTATGCCAAGCAAAGATTACGAGTAAACAGACAGGGCTTTGAGGTGATATATCCATCTATATATATATATATATATATATATATATATATATATATATATATAGATATATATAGATATAATATATAAAATATATATATATATATAGATATATAAATATATATATATATAGATATATATATAAATATATATATATATATATATATATATATATATATATATATATATATATATATATATAGATATATATATATGGTTCTACCTGACATAGTCGAAACCACACAACACCGACAACCACATCACCGACACCACATATTCGACAGTCCATAAACACGAAACCACACATAACCGACAACGAAATAACCGACGGTACACAAACACGAAACCCCATACACTGCACACACCACAATAACAATTAAAAACAAAACACATCCCCATTCCACAAACCACACACACAACACAAGCACACCAAAATCCTTACAAGCCCACACTAAACCTTACCCTAACCCTAAGGTCCGTCACTATCGCACACTTACCTACCCGCTCCGTAACCCTAACTCACTTAACCCGCCCCTATCGCTCCCTAACCCTAACTCACTTAACCCACCCCTATCGCGCCCTAACCCTAACTCACTTAACCCACCCCTATCGCTCCCTAACCCTAACTCACTTAACCCACCCCTATCGCTCCCTAACCCTAACTCACTTAACCCACCCCTATCCCCACAGACCGTCAATCTCCACACTTACCTGCCTCGCCTAACGTCCGTCACTACCGATACTCACACAGCCTTTCCCCATGTCGGCATCCTCGGCGTTGGTGTTGTCATCCGTCGTGTCGGTCTTCTGCATT
>NC_056730.1:758911330-758923830 GCF_019279795.1 Protopterus annectens
AATAAAAGTTTTAAATTAAATCCAAATATCTGTAATCATTGTAGAAGTAAAGCAGAAAGCAGTATGCACACTGCAAGTTTTGAACAGTGTTTATGGCAGCTGGGGAGAAATAGCCAAATAAAGGGACAACGGAATGTCTGCGTGGGGTGGGTCGGGGGCATTGATCCAAATGCAACATATGCACACCACCACATCTGTTTACAAAAAGAGCAATGGATATATATATATATATATATATATATATATATATATATATATATATATATATATATATACATAATATACACACACACACACACACACACACACACACAAACACACAAACGCACACACACACACACACACACACACACACCTATATATATATATATATATATATATATATATATATATATATATATATATACATGGATCTATTTTGCTACATCGAAAGTACGTTAAATTGAAATGTACTGCAGCAAACTCACATTTTAGCGAAAATGCATTCACAAAAAAAAGTCAAAAAACCTACAAAAATAAAACACTACTCACATTTATACAGGGAGGCAAGCCCCCCTGCACCCCGCATGTGGGGGGCAGTCCCCCCACCCCCCCACTTTAATATTCTCACTCCGAGATCACACTACAGTGGGTAAAAGGGAATATTCCCTTATCCCCCTGTACCACGATCTAAGCAACAGTTTGCTTAGTTGTGCAATTAACAGTACATGTTGATGTACAATTAAATCTTCATGCAAACTGAGTGTTGTTTTTTTTCTTTTTCTTTTTGCAGAAGCGCATTTTCGCTAAAATGCACTTTCGCAAAAGTGAGTTCGCTGTAGTACATTTCGATTTAATGCAATTTCAATGTTCAGACAAGGGCCCATATATCTATATATATATATATATATATATATATATATATATATATATATATATATATATATATATATATATGCATGTGTCTGTTTGTGTGTCCTTCACATGGTCGACTTTTCAGAAAATCGACTTTCATATGGCCGCAACCATATGATCGACTTTTGAAAAGCCGACCATGGGGAATTGCTATCTTCGTACAGTGTGGAATGGGAAAATTTCCTCTTCCACACTGTAGTGTGATCTCAGAGTTGGTATATTTAAGTTATGTGGGGTGTGGGGGGGCACAACCCCCCAGGGGGGCTGCAGGGGGCTTGTCCCCTTCTTAACAATTGAAAGGTAAGTGTTTGGTGTGTGTTATGTGTTTATTTTACATGGTCGGCTTTTCAAAATTCGATCATATGGTCTCTGACATATGAAAGTCGACTTTCTGAAGTGTCGACCATGCAAAGTGTAGACCCATATATATATATATAGAGAGAGAGAGAGAGAGAGAGATATATGGATTAACTTACCTTTGACTAATGGCACAAATGAAGACACCAAATGATTGACATTATGCACATCAACATGCTGATACAAAATAAAAATAACGTGGTAGATGGTGTGAGCAAAAACAAGTAACCAAAGTAAACAGCACCAAAAATTAAGACAATTGTCACGAATCCCTCTAAAATCTTTTATTCCACAATAAATCCAGTTAATAGTTAAGCTCTTTAATCAAATAAAGTTTGACTTCATCAGAACAATGAAATACTAGAACTACATGTTTAAAATAACCAGGGAGTGAGCCCAATTGGACAACAGTTTGACCAATCAACTATAAACAATCATTAAAAACTGGTCAATAATAAAGGTGTATAGCCATACATATAATTCCTATTCAGGCTAAATTGGAAATACTTGATATTGAAATATGTATAAATAGATTACATGTCATAAAATAATACCTCATAAAAAACTATTGCACATTTTCATCATAAAAATTGTGAATACTTTTTAGAAAATTAAATTTTGGCTGCTTTTTCTTTCAAGGCCGGTGCAATAGAAATACAATCATTAAGCCCTGGATATATGTTGGCAGCCAGATGTAATTGCCACATCATGTATTTTTTATTCAACATATTTTTCCAATCCCCTCCCCTCACATCATTGGACACCTCGTCAATAATACCGAAACTGTACCCTGTATAGTTTTCATATTCCTTGCTGTGCCTGTAAAGTGCATTTGTTTCCTTCATACTCTTGATGTCATATAAGTGTTCATAAATCCTAAGTTTAAATACCCTCTCAATTTTACCAACATAAAAGCTGGTACAGGTGTTGCACTTAGCAAGGTACACTATCCTTCTAGTAGCACAGTTCCCTGAGGGAGCGGCCTATGCACCTGTTTATGCTAAACTTATCATGTTGGGGAGGGAGTGTGAACATGTCTTCGAGAGTGATTTTAATTCTGATATTTTATTATACAACAGGTACCTGGACGATATTTTTATTTTATGGAAGGGAGCTCTGGATAAGATTCCACTATTTATTGAACATCTTAACAATAGCACTCATTTCTTCAAGTTTACATATCATTGTGACCCCTTGGAGATTAGTTATTTAGACACCTTGATCATTAAGGACAAAGATGATTTCAAGTCCAAAGTATTCCGTAAACACACCTTTTGCAACTCTTATCTCCACTTCAATAGCCATCACCCTTTTTTTCAGAAAAAGGGTATTATCAAAGGACAGGCCATCAGAATAGCTAGGATGACAGCTAATAAGGAGAATTTAAAGAAAGAATTGGATATCTTATCCAAAATGTTTCTAGATCGAGGATACCCAACAGCACTTGTCCATGACATTTTGCAAGATACATACAATGGCTGGGGGGAGAAATATCAACCCCTATTAGGGAAAAAGCTTGATGGAAATGTATACTTTGTACATTCAAATAATGGCATGGCTAGCACTTGTAGGTTTACACAAGCTTGTGTGATACAATATAGTTCTCATTATAGTGGCATTCGAAACATTTTATGTAAGAACTGGGATATTTTTAGAGTTAATATTGATGTTTTCACAAAGTTGGGGGAAACCCACTTTTTCCACTAAAGTTGGTAAAAATAATAAAAACATTTTAGAAGGTCATCCTGTAATTACAACAAAAAATGGGAACAAAGGCATGTGGAATGTGCAGCCAATGCAAGTTTATAATACAGGAATCCTCAGTCATATTAAATAACTACGCTGAAACTGAAGTTTACTTTAGAAAAGGGAACTGTGCTACTAGAAGGATAGTGTACCTTGCTAAGTGCAACACCTGTACCAGCTTTTATGTTGGTAAAATTGAGAGGGCATTAAAACTTAGGATTTATGAACACTTATATGACATTAAGACTATGAAGGAAACAAATGCACTTTACAGGCACAGCAAAGAATGTGAAAACTATACAGGGTACAGTTTCAGTATTATTGATGAGGTAGCCAATGATGTGAGGGCAGGGGACTGGAAAAATATGTTGAATAAAAAAGAAATGATGTGGCAATTACGTCTGGCTGCCAACACATCAACATGCTACTAGGCATGCAAGAAGAATGACTCTTGCCACATACAGAAACTTCAAAGCAATAAAAAAGAAAACATTGTTTTTTTGCAGAGTGGAAAGATCCCCTGCACCCCTACACCCCTTGCTAATTATATATACTAGCTATGAGATTGCACAATTCTTGGGGAAAGGGCAAATTCACCATCTCAGGAATAAAGCTATTACTACATTTGTTTTCTAATATACTACCAGTTTCAGTAGGGTCTCAACAGGGATGACATTTTGAATAAGTTCAGAACAATGCTGGGTGTTATTTCTTAGTTTCCTCATGTAGCTAATGAAGGCTTTACAGTTGCCTTTAGCTTCAGATGCAAACCTGTGTTCATACAAAGTTTTAGTAGACCTAATAGTATTTTTCAAAATATTATTGGTATTTTTTTATACTATCCTTGATATGAGGATTTTGTGTCTGCAGTATTTTTTTTTTCTTTTTGTGCAAAGTTTATGTATGTTTGCAAACAACAAGTGATCTTTGTTTTTGAATTTTCCAATATATTTATGTCTGGTAGACACAGCCATTTCTATGCATTTATCTAGATGATCTTGTGTAGGTAGCAGAAGTACAAACATCAGACCTGTTGTTGCCATAAAGGAATTTTGTGACCTCATCATAAAACTGGATTGATTAATATCTTTGAAATCTTTGAATTCAGAGATATTTACTGTAAACATTTTAGAGACTTTGAAAGTGAATTTGTAAGTTCATGAATCTGACTTATCCAGAGAAGGAGATTGTCCATAAAGATCAGATATGAGACATCAGTTCCTCTAGTGGGTGAGGCATTCCTTTGTTCCATTGAGTTCATAGGTTCATAGGTTGGTACTAGGCTATCGGCCCTAGGGCCTATACAAGCCTAGCCATAACAATTCCCAGGATATTTCTTCCCACAATATTTACCTCTGTCTATCAGTAGTTATAGTCATCCAATACAATGGAATTTTTGTTAATGTTCATGTAGTACATTTAGGAATCTTACATGATCACTGGGAGACATGTAATGTGCTCCATGACAGGCTATATGTTGATAATCTGTACCACTAATAGTGAGATGGAGTTCTATGACTTTGTTTTGTGGGTGTCTGGGAATCTGACTGGAGGTTGTATAATTCTTGACAAATATGGAGATGCCACCATAGCTATCATCATGCCAGAAGGCATGGTAGGTGCAGAACCCAAGTATGGAGAAAGTGATTTATTTTAATTAAACCAACTGCACAACCATGGATGTGTTCCAACTGCAAAAGTCTCAAGATTCGGCAATTGGTTTTGAGACTTCTGGCATTGAGAAGCGCCATCTTAATGTGATTCAGTCTGATTTTATTTGTATTTATTACCCTGGAATGTCCTTTTGTTGAACTATACCTAAAAAAACACTATGAAGACAGCAAAGGTTTTAGCTAATATGAGGAATCCATGAAACAACAGGTGTAGGCCATCTAGAACATCCCACATCTTGTCACTTTCTACTGGCAAGGCAACAATTATTTAATCAGTAGTTGGACCCAATTATCTTTTCTTTGTACATAGTTATCATTATTGGAAAAGGAAGAATTTCACTTGAGACCAGTGTGTTGCCTTCTTTTGCCACATGCAATGCATGTACAGTTCCTTCCTATCTCTATGAATATCACTTAAGGGTTTGCATCCCAAGTTGTTCACTCCCACATCCACCACCATATCTAAGTTATATTTGTCTTTTGAAAAGTTCTTAAGAGCCCATGTACCATCTGAGATCATGACACCTGAACGACAACTTACCATAGCCATATCTTTGTCCACCCTTGGGAGTGAGGGATCTGTGTGGCTGACTATAGAGTCATCTATCACTAAGAGAGCTTTTTTGTACAGTGGTTAGGTGTGAGAACGTTTAGTTGATTTGACTCAGTGATGTAGATTGCAGAGAGGAAAATCCTGAGCATATCTGAACAATCCCAATTTGGTTTGTGATTTATTTATCTTTATTGTCAAAATGAAGTGCTACTGCGTGCAATGTAAAGGAATTACAACTTTTGTCTGACTTGTAAAACTTGTATGGTCAGGATAACTTACTGTACTTTATTTAATTGTATATTGCTGGTGTGATTTTTTTGTTATAGAAGTTGATTTAATTTCTCTTTGAATTCTCTGATTACGTATTTTGATCTTTTCTTTTGTAATATTGCAATCATTTGAAGCTGAATATGGATTCCTTAAATGAGTATGCAATTAACAATTTGCTAATGCACAGATATCTTCTGCAATGTAATAAATGCTATGTATATTTAAAGGTAACAGCTGATAACACTGGTGATCTGTGTTCCTCTTGTCAAAAGCTGGATGATTTGCTTACTATTGTTAGAAGAAAATCTAGACTTGATGATGATGATGATTGCACTTGTGTAATTGGCATGACCTGGAGAACTGTTGTTTCATGTATTAATGACTGGACTGATGAACAAAATGATGTTAGGCAAAGAACAAATAAACACATTTAGGAAATGATACATCTATTTTCTGCAAAGATCATTCAACCTCTATGAAACAAGACAATGCTGCTGACAACTCTGGAATTGTGCATGCAGGTTTTCAGCAATCTGAGGATGCAGTTTATTTAGAAGGAAACAAAAGAAGATAGAAAGGAAGAAGTTCACAGCAAATAACAAGGGAGAAAAAGAAATTAATTAATGACTGTAAAGGGAAGAGAATACGTAGTAAAAATGGCACTGCTTTCTTATGTAACACACAGGTTACAGGAAATTATGATATTTTTTCTGTTAGAAAACCTTCAGTCTACAGAAAAAGGCATCATCTTTCCAATGGTGAAGGTAGAAGAAAGAAACAAGGGGCAGGTGAAAAGTAAGAAATCAAAATTGAATGTGGAAGGATTGAAGAACATTACTGTAAGATAAAAAGAGGAGAAAGACAAATGCTGACTACATGACTTAAGCTGTGGATTTAAAACACCATCTGGATGAGAATTTAATTCACAATGAAAATAGGATTAATAAGACTAATGGTGATGAAGCTCTATCCTTGTAACAACTGATAAAGCAGATATTATTGTATAAGAAGCTGAAGATTCTTCGGAGCTGGCCAGCAAAGATATTCTTGTAATTGGAGATTCAGTTATTAGAGGAACTGATACGTATATTTGCAGAGATGATAATGAACATTGAATTGTGTTATGCTTTCCAGGAGTGAAAATAGAAGATGTGAGACAAGCTTTAGAATGCCTTAATGTAAGGAAGTATGGCTCTGTTTTTATCCATGTTGGTAAAATGATGTCACCCGCAAGAATTCTCTGACTGTTAGTAGGGAACTAACAGCCCTGTTAGGTAGTATTTCTTGTACTGGTGTTAGGACTTATTTTTCACAAATCACCTATAGAAAGGATAGTCAGGTCACCGTGAATGAAAAGATTTTTTGGGTAAATACCTACATGGAAAAAATGTACTGTTTTAAAAAATGGAAATGTGTAGAGCATCCAAGCCTGGTTTTGGGCACACGTGTTGAGACAGGTTGGTGGGCATTTGTCAAGATCAGGGAAGAGAATTTTTGCAGCAGATATTTTGCAACATTTGACAAACACTAGGTAGGATTTTTGCCATGTCAAAAATTTAGCAGCCCACAGATAGCAACATTTGATGCATCTCTGATGGTTGGTAATGTTAGGAACACTGGAAAATGTGCTACTTTCCCACATGATTGATGTTGTTATTATTTGTGAAACATGGTTAAAGAACAATGACCGGAAACCAGTTCTGTCAGGGTATAACTGTTTTTACTGTAACAGACATTCTAATAAAAAAATCAGGTGGAGGTGTTATGACAGTGATTAAAGATAGCTATGTGACCTGTGATTATTACATGTTCAGTAATAACACTAACACTATAGACTGTGTAACTGTGACAATAAAGACAACCCTGGAACATATAACAATTGTTAGAGTGTATTGACCACAAAAGTCAAGTGCAGATGACCTAGAGGAATGTATGCATTTCTTGCAAGAAAGACAGGAAGAATAATATTAGCTAGGGATGTAAATTCACCAGAAACAGACTAGAATTATATTGATTCTACAATGTTAATAAGGAAATTATTCACAGTGCATATTCGGGAACCCCAATTGCTTCAGATTGTAAAAAAAACTACCAGGGGGCTGAACATACTAGACATTGTTTGTGTTCCCAAAGAAATTACTGTAACTTCAAGTCAAGTTTTACCACCATTGATGTGCAGTGATCATGAGGTTATAAAGGTTAATTTGTTGCTAGATAATTCTGCCAAACTGGAATGTAAACCAATGCACAGAAGGTTGATTACAGATTATATGGAAGCAGAACAGTCACTATGTAAAACTAAAGGGAGTGAGGTGTCCAGTGGAAAAACTGCAGATGGAATGTGGAAAGTTTTGAAAGAAAAACTGCTCGAGTGCATAAAATCAAAAATGTTTAACATCAGAGTCTAGGCATAAAACATCAGGAGGATATATTTCCATAAGAACAAGATATCTGATTAAGGTTTGAGACAAAACATATAAGAAATGGAAGAGAGGTCGAACTACAACTTTGAAAACTGAAATAAACAAGCTGGACAAATAGATTAAGCATAATGTGAGACAAGATCAAGACATTTTTGAAGAAAATTTATATAAAGATATTGAGCATAATAGGAAACCTTTTTATAGATACATAAGATGTGGAAGGAGTAAAGACACACAAATTGATATACTGTGTGCAGGTTCTAAAATTTATTCTCAGACACAACATATTATAGATATATTTACAAAATCTTATACAAAACTGTTTGGATCCACAAAATGGGTGTTAAGTTCTCCTAGTGACATCCAGGTAACCCCAGATACTGGAATCAAATTAGATTATATTGAAAAAAACTGTGCAAACTGGATCCAAACAACACGCAGGGAGGAGACGGAATTAGTAACAAAGACCTGAGAACACTTCAGCAAAACCTTACAGTACCATTATATTTATTATTCAAGTATGTCATATAAATATGGGGAGATTCCTCAAGATTGGAGACATGCGCTTATTAAACCTGTTTTTAAGGGAAAGGGGAGTAGGGCAAACCCAGAGTCATATAGACCCTTAAGTCTACTTTCGTGTTGTGGAAAAATAATGGAGAAGGTAATATTGGATAAGTTATTGTCAGAACTCGATAGGTTGGGACTTGATACCATATATCAGCATGCATATGTCGAAAACATATCTATTGCACCTGTAACATGATGTTCTATAACAATATTATAACAGCTATGAATGAAAAATTGTGCTGTGATATAGTTTATATAGATTTAACTTTAGCATTTGACAGGGTCATACACATAACACTGATCAATAAATTAGTACAACTAGGTATTGAGGTACTCTTGGTAAAATGGATAGCTGCATGCCTTACAAATAGGACATAGCAAGTATCGTACAGCAACTGGCCAGGTGAAAGCCTTCGTTACAGTCAGGGTATCCCACAGGGCTCTGTCCTAGGCCCTTAATTGCTTAGATTGTATCTTTCAGACCTAACATTCTCATATGAGGTGTTCTACAGTCTATATGTAGATGACCTGAAATTGGGTAAGCTTATTACATGTGTTACAAATAAGGCATTTCTGCAAAATAACTTGAATAAAGTGACCATTTGGGCACAGGAGAATAATATGATGATAAATAGAACAAAACCTAAGCATATAAGATTTGGTTGGCATAGATTGAAAGGGAATATTTAATACAGCATAAAGTGATTGAAACTGTAGACTCATTTAAGGGCCTGGGTATATGGGTAGATTCAGCTATGAGTTTTTCTAATCATGTCAACCAATTGGTTAATGATAGTTATAGAGCTATATGTTGTATAAAAAGATTTATAAAGTTTAGGAAAACAAGAATAATGAAGTCATTGTTTGTTAGTTACATTAGATCCAAACTTGAGTATGGAATAATAGTATGGAAACGCTATAAGAAAACAAGCATGAGTAAACTGGAAAGAGTACAACGGAAATATACCAATGTGAAAATTTAAGATATTATTAAAGACTAAAATATCTGAACTTGTACAGAGTCTCTTACAGATATCTAAGAGGAGATCTTATTCAGGTATATAGTGTATTCAGTGAAAACAACCTCTGAGAATGCTTGGGGTTAACAAAAAGTACTAGACAATCATCAGACAACCAACATAGAAGATTCTATAGGCATGAGAAGTGTACTAATTGGTTCTCTGACAGAGTAGCTGATGCATGGAACAGATTAAGAAATTACATTAAAGCAAGTACTAGTTTATATATTTTTAAGAACAGCCTGGACACTTATTATGGGAGCAAGTGTTTTGGTATATTGGCAAGCTAGAAGAGCATTAATGCCCCTGCTTGAAATATTTATATGTATGTATGTATGTAGATGTGTATGGAGGGGATGGTGTGTTGGATTTTTTCTCAGGCCTAGTCTTCCTAGTTCTACAAGGCTTGGGTAGAGATCTTTTACAGCCTCACAGTAAGACATTTTAATGTGGTTTTGTTTAGGGTGTTATGGAAGTGAATGGTGCTCACAGGCCATTTTTTAGTGAGAGAGAAGACTCAAAGTTAACTAAATATTTGGGTCTCTCACAGACAGAATTTGTTGTGTTGAGTCTGAGATTACTATCTGTTATAATAGGGTAGTTCCTATGCTATTTGAATATACCAAGTGCTTAGAGGCTGGCAACAAAAATGACACAAGCAACCTGACCTTCCATGTTTTTCAAATAACCTGGGAGTAGACTGAAAACCATATAACTTGAAAGTTAATTAGTTATGGAATTAGTTATGGAAGGATGTGTGAAGATGTGTGAAGGCTGCCAGCCTAGACAGATAGAATGTTGTAGATAATTCTATCATTTGTAAATATTAATATAAGCCACATGCTTGTTCTCTTAAACAGAAGACAATTATGTTAAATGTCGAAGTGCAAAAATGTAACAACATTTTACTCTGCTGTAAGAAAGCTGACAAGTCAAGCATTTTATGACAGCTTTTGATCTCAGGGCTCTGAGCCGTGGTGTCTGAACCAGCAGATTCTTTATTTTGTTTTGAGACTAGAGTTAATTGCTAGATTTTACATATATAATGTCTTATATTGCTGTGTTTCCTGACCAGGTGCAAGCTTACTAAGAAATGTAAATGTAGAGTTTCTGTCAGCATGGGAACCAGAGCATTGTTAAGAATGATGTAATCTAAAATGAGTCAGCAGGATGCATTATCAATTTAAAGGACTTTCTCAGAGACAGAGGGAGAGCATTTTGTATTTGTCTTGATCATCCAACTCCCCAGCACTCTGCCTGTGCTTTGTATGCAAGTAGGATCTTAGGCTTTAGTGCCTCTCTTAGAAATAGCTAGGAAATAGGAAGATTAGACTAGTTGTTTTCTGTATTGATGTCATAACTATTCTACTGTATTATTTTAGGCATTTTCAGTGATCTCTGAACTCTTGACTAGCACTGTGTAGTAAGAAGTATAGTCTTGTGTTCTTATTATTTATTATTAAATATTTTTAAACATTTCAATTATGGCTGTTTTGTGTAGAGGTAATTTAAGCTCTAGAGTACATTGCATGTATATAGTTATACTGGCAAAGCCACTCCAATAGCTTTAGCCCTGGGTCACACTTACTATTTGGATAATAAAATTGCACAGTAATAATTTAGTAAGGGCCTTATTAGTAGCTGATATTAGTGGTTGGTGGCAGTGATTTCTACCTTATAACCTGGCAGAGAAGGGGGCATAGCTGGCGAACCTGTGCTAGCCTTCCCCAGGAGTGTCATATCTCAAAGTGTGTGGGTGTCAGCTACTTGGGCAGGGACATGAAGCACTGGTTGGACAGAGAGGGTGCTTGAGATTTTAGCTTGACCACTAGGCTGAGGTCTACACCCTATAGCTGTGCCAGTGGGTAGTCTTATTGGGGATCTGGAGTGAAAGGGAGAAAACAGCCCCTGACTGCTCTTAAGGGAAACTGTACTTTACTGTGTGTGTATATTTGTTATCTTTCCCAATGTGGACGCCCCTCACTAGTGTTAGTGGTGATGACTGAGGGTCCCTGATTGCTGGGCCAGTGCATGGATGTCACAGGATATTACAGACTGAGTCTATTTTTGAGGTAATATAAAGCCTTATATCAAATAAACTATCTATGAGTAAATGGGGTTTTTCATAGATAAATATACAAACTGCACTCTCAGTGCAATAAACTATGAAGAGGATTACACAGGTTATACTACTGGTAAGAAGTAAAGATGCAGAAAAGAAGATGTTAAGAGAAAAAACACTTTATGGAGACTAAGAGAATTTATTGGCCAAAGATATCATCTATAAAATAGGAATTAAATAGATTGTGCAGGGAGCAACAGCAGCACCATGTTGCACACACTAAGGACACTTACTTGCTAAAGATGGCAAGTGTGAAGTTATGAATAGCAAGGAGCAGTTACAGAATGCAGCTATAGTCAATAGTAGTATTACTTAAGCACCCTACAATGTGCATTTTGCAGTCTTATAAGTTCTACATGTCAGGAAGCACTTGGCGATGTAGGTCAAATGACCCATGCATGTGCAGTGCATGTTCTATATTAAGCCAAATAAATCAAGTAAAACTTTCTAGATGGTCTTAGCATCTGTGGAAGGTCAGTCTGGTTAGAAATAGTCACAATCATTACTTTTTAGTTCATTGTGCAGGTACTCATGGCAAGTGACAACAAATGAGAAGTCACCCACATTAAAATAATTTATTTAAACAAGTCAAAATACAGCAGAAGAAGCTCAATAGAGCAAACCAGACAATTACAACATAATTTTCACCTGAATAGAAATAAACAATACAAGCAGCAGTAGCATTCTGAAAACATGGAAGGTACTCTGGTTAGAACTGCTCACAACCAAGAGTGTTTACCTCATTGTGTAGGTAGTCATTGGAAATGAGAGAATGCACAGGTTAAAACACTTTAATTAAGCAAGACAAAAGACAGTAAAAAAGTTCACTAGAGCACACCAGTCAATAGCAGCACAATTATTTCACCTGAATAG
>NC_056730.1:759228830-759316330 GCF_019279795.1 Protopterus annectens
CAAACTTGAACATCTGGCCATGGTCAGATCACAGAGAGAGGTGCATCAATCATTAACACCAGGTAAAGAAGCATTTCTGTTGTCTCAGGAAGAACACACTTGAATGGATTAAATCAGTATTCTTTTGGAATAGTTATGGCTCCCCTAATGTGAAATCTGAGCCTTAAAATTGTGACCCTGTTCCTGGGTCATATCAAATACTTTAGGTTAAGCCACTCCTGTATATCATAACTGTCTGACAGGCATACCTAACCATATTCAAAACATTGCTTGTCATGCTCCACAATGTACAGAGCTATGTATTAACTGCAAATGCCACATGAAATAGTACTGTACAGGTGTCAGAAAGGACTCACTTCAAGGTGTGAACTAAGAATGTTTTTTTGATGGTCATGAATCTGTTAAATATTATTCTGAAGGAACAAAAGTATTTAGCCATGTCACTGCTGACACAAGTGCAAGTTAACCATATCACTGTTTTTTGGGTATGCTGCTCTTGTGTGTTGAGATTGTTTTGAACATACAGGTTACCAGATTTGAACCAATACCTGTCTCACTATAGAAGTCAGTATTAACTACATGCATGTCATGAGAACTCTCACCACAAGAATCAAAGAACACCTATTTAAATGGAATGAGATCATCAATGTACTCTTTTGCTGGATTTCAACAACTGCCTATGTAAGTCCACAATCTAGAGAACTGTGTATTAACTGTATGAAGTGGAGTCTTGCCACAAATGTGAGGCAGAGCATATCTGAAGGCAAGATATCATCACTGAAGTGCAAAGCAGTTGTTTGAGAAATAAAGGAATGAAACTAATGGAGGAGCCTTCTCCAACTTTAATTGTATACATTAGAATTGTGGCGTATGTCATTCATCCCTAGCTCTAGTCTCACACAGTTATACTACTCAATCACTGCTGGTTTTGAACACCTACCTAAGTACACAAGTTACAGGACAGTGCATTGACTACATAAGCCACAGGAAAAGTTTAACTACAAGTATGAGAAAGAGCATATTTGAAGGCATGACATCACCACAGTGGTGCAAAACATATCTGTGGCTTAAAACTGATCGAAGGAGTGGTATGAGTTGTCTGTCCAAGTAACAGTAGATGTACACATCCATGTGCGTTATATAATCCAGTTATCTCTTTTCAGTTTAGAAGCACACACATGCATGATATTTACAGAATGCCAGATTCAAACTCATGCCTAACTAAATCTACTAGTTAGAGAACAATGTATCATTTCTGGGTGCCAAAGGAGAGATTTTATTACATGGGTGAGATAAAGAACATTTCAACAAATAGCCTCATCAGTTTTGAAAAAAGTAGCTGTCTGAGCTAAAAGGGACAGATAGTAGTGGGTCAGCTGTCTTTGGCTGTACATCAGATCTGTGGGTGATAACATTTCTACCTACATGCAGATTATCACATACAGATACAACTAAGTCTATGGATTAATGTCTGGACATGAATAGTTTGCCTATCTATGATCAGAAGCTAGTGGACATTTAATTAATTGCAAACTCCACATATGGCTTTGTGTCATGTGAATGAAGGACTGCAGTGGTCCTCTCCATTCATAAGAGCGAACCTTCAATGGATCCTGGCAACTATAGATCCATTAGTCTGGTAGTCTTATTTGCAAACCTATGGAATAAATGATCATGGAAATTATCAACAAGGACATAGGAGACCTTCAGACACTGTATTCATCCCAATTTGGCTTTGTCAAAGGAACATCATGCTTACTGAATCTGGTGGACTTCTCTGAAAAGGTCACTAAGGCAGTGGATGAGGGAAAAACTGTGCATACTGCCGATCTAAATCTGTCTAAAGCATTTAATACAATACCTCACACAGGCATTGTCAACAAACTTACTGAACTAGGTATAAATCCCTTTATAACACACTGAATAGCTAGCTGGCTCACTGATAGTACCCGGGAGGTAAGAGCTGGTGAATCTACCTCCACAAAAAGGCTAGTCACCAGTGGAGTCCCACAGGGCTCTGTGCTAGGCCCACTCCTCTTTGGCATCTACTTCTTGGATGCCAAAGTCAATGTCAGAGGCCTCTGGCTAACCAAGTTTGCAGACAATTGCAAACTGGGAGCAGTCGTTGAATCAACCCAAGATGAGAACACTCTTCAGGAAGGATCTCACTTAGGCAGTTGCTTAGTGGCAAAGTCATGGCTTAAAACTCAATGGCATGAAGTGCATTATAGTACCTATTAGGAAATCTGCAAGTCCAGGTAACTACATCATCAATAAAACACCCCTCAAAGGGCATCAAATCTAAGTCAACAGAGGTCATCATACCACTATACTCAGCCCTTATCAGACCCATCATAGAGTATAATGCTCCCTTTGATATGTACATGACCAGACACATGCAGAAATTGAAACATCTACAAAGATTTCTTACAAAAAATACAGAGAGTAAATAGAGTGTCCTACGCTGATCATCACAATGCCCTGTCTCTTTACTGTGTATCATACAGACTTCTGAGTGATGATCTTTACCTGGCATACAGGGCATCCCTGGACCCTGTTTTAATGAACTGTCTGCACATCTAGTAAAACAAACAGCATCAGAACTACTAGATTAAAAGACCTACATGTTGCTTGTGATATAAATAGGACATGTTGGAGAGATAGATATGTTTCTCAGAGAATTCCCATTTTTCAGAAAAGTCTCTCCATCCATGTGAAGCAGAGTTTCTCCCTATCCTTATATGAGTACAACTTGGACCAGTGGCCTATATCTCTGATGGACAGAGGCAGTCAGTAAATCAGCCCCTATTTAAATCAAATTTCTGGGTCACATTTGGGTTGCACGTCTAGGCTTATAAGGTTTCTAGTGTCCATTAGCCTGGTGTATGAACCTATTAGCTGGTTGATTAGAAGTGTGAGATAAGAGTACGTTTGAAAGGATGGCATCACCATGTATTGGCAAAGAAGGTATGTTTACTAAAAAGAACTGAAAGTGGTTGAAGAGCTGCCTCTCACTGTACAGTTAAATATCAGATCTGTGGGTAAAACCATTCCTACCTAGTACTCAGAATATTAACTCATTCTGGATTCAAACCACTTAACTCTCTATTTACAGAATCTAGAATATATAGTATCAGCTGCAAGCACCACATAAAATGTCTGACTACAAATGTGAGTGTACATTTGAAAGGATGACAACATCATCAGTGTGTCACAGAACAATTTCCTGTGTTAAAACGGGGAGAAATTGATGGGTATCCCTCTCCTAGTGTAAATGTTTCTCCTGAGTGGAAGCATACACATCAGATCTATGGGTGAATCCTGTCCTACCTAGCACTAGAGACACACACACACACACACACACACACACACACACACACACACACACACACACACACACACACACACACACACACACACTCATGCCAGTCAGTCACTCATTTGCAGAATTCAAACACTGTATTAACTGCAAACACCATGGGAGAAGTCTGACTTACGTGTGAGATATGGCACATTTGTAAGGATGACCACATCAGTTTGTTGCATAGCAGACAGTGTGTGTCACATATTTGGATGAAAAAGAATGTGCGCTGACAAGCAGAAAAGCAGCAATGTGTTGATTACAAGCACTTATATACTGTTCAGATAAGTTATGTATCATTTCATTCAAGAATATTCTGGTAGTGTGAGTGAGCTGTAGCTGTTTCACATTGTGGTGTAGTGACCATGTCAGTGATAGATATTAATCGAAGTTGTGAAATAGTTGAGTGACAACAACACATTCCTGACTGTTCAGCTCAGGATCACTGAATGCAAATCTTCATTATCTGGTGTGTCATTGTCAGTATTTCTTGAACAATATCCAATTTGAGTCTTTCAGCTTTTCCTGGTTAGGGGTAGCCACAGCGGAACTCCAGTCCGCTAATAATTGGCAGCAGATTTTTACATGCCGAGTTGCCAGCTCTGATGGACAACCTTCAATGAAGGTACGCCCATTCATGCATGTCTCCACACAGAAGACGCTTTAGCTAAGAATCGAACAGGACAACATCTTACTGTGAGGTGACAATGCTACCGCAGCACCACCACCGCAGTTCTTGAACAATATCCAATGCAAATGCAAAATATACAGGCCAGACATTTGCAAGTATAACATTATGAAGTGCAATCTTGTGTTTAGACAGCATCACAGTGAACTTATCGTATCTTGAGTACAACAAGCCATTAAAGCATGTGCAACTAATATTAACTTGCCACTGAGATTATTTTTTTATTTGGTCAAAATTCCTTCTTGAAGTGCACAGCTAATAAGCTAATTTGCATGAATAATGACAATGTATAAGCACATGCATAATTATTTTTTGAGGTTTTAAACTTGTAGTAGGAATTAGCAGTAGTCTGTGATGCTCCATATCAAGCTTCATGCAAATAAGAACAGACATATAGACAGTCGTAATTCTGATACTCTTCAGAACCTATGCATGCCATGTTAATGCTTTCTGTGCAGAACCTATGCATGCCATGTTAATGTTTTCTGTGTCATTATTTAGACATTCATCAGGATCATTGCAGTAAAGTATTCTATGGATAGTACAGGCATGCACTTATACTGTCTTCATATCTGGTGACTTCCCACATATTTAAGGCATGTTGAACTGTTCCTTATGCAATTATATCTGTTTGCATTACAGTTACTATATAACATACATCTACATGTTTTACTGGGAAGGTATGAGCAAGTTTGGTATGACTATGAACCACTTAAGGGACCTTGCAGGATAGTTCTGGTGGAATAGCATATGCATCCATAATTTCCATAATTTCACAGGGGAAAATTTTATGAGAAATTATATTGTTCATAATTTTAAACCTGATGGTAAATTCAAACACCTGGCAATCTTCATCAACACTCTGTAGATGTGATCATTAGCTGTTCAAACCGCATTGGAAGTCTAGTGGCAGGTGGTCAAAAACACACATTTGAAGGCACTATGAAAACAGTATGAAGCAAGGGAGTTTGTTTTCAACATACGTCATAACAGTACTGACATTTGAACCATCCCAGATTGTGTGCATTCAACTGTGAAGCCTATTCAACATATGATAATAACTGTTTCCTCATACTACTGTCTGTCTTTCTGTAATGCAGTGAGGCTAAGCACAGTAGCATAAGGGGCAGCAGACTACTGAGGCCAAAGACAAAAACTCACCAATTTATGCCAAAAGGCATGAACTGCTATTCACCATTAGTTAGCACTGCTGCTCTGTGTCAGGTATCGTGCAAATGCTGATGACAACGACTGATGACACAGAAGGAAGAAGAGAGACAGGAAAACGAGACCGAGAGAGAGAGAGAGAGATAAAAAGATTTTTGTTTATGGGTTACTTCTGGTCATATTTGCAGTTTGTTAATCTGAGGTTTGTCATCATAATAACTGTTGTGCTGTGCATAAGAAACTGTTCAGAAAAGCAAGAAGAGGTAGGATGATGAAACAAAATGATGACTTAAGCAGGATTATGGTGGGTTAATAACATATGTACAGAGTGTTGATGAAAATTGTCAAATTAATATATAAAAAAAAAATTAAATAATGTTTGACATACTTTTGGATTTGAACCCTGACACTATGCAAAAAAAAGTATAGTTACCACAGCATTATTTCAGCAGACAACACAGGAACTAGTAAAATTCACACCTTTGAAGGGACACTGGCAAATGATAGAAACAAGGGAGAATGTAGGGGAATATAGCCATCAGGATTCATCACAATGACAACTATAACATCACTTAAGGTATAATTATCAAACGCCATAAGATTAACTGTTTCACAATACTGCTGTCAGTCAGTATTTCAGCTGCACAGTCGGATTAATCACATTTGTGTGATGCCGACAATACAAGTGCATTAAAAACTAAAATATTTAGTTATTGCCATAGGACATGAAATGCCGTGAGCTGGCATTTTGCATTGGTACACGATGCCAAGCATCATGCAAATGCTGAGGAAAAAAATGAATATTTTTTTCATTGGTCAACTCTGGCCATGTGTGCTGTATGTGATTCTATTTTTTGACAAGAATAAACACACAAAATTGTGTTGACAGGACAGAGGTGAAACAACAGACAAGCAGACTATAGGACACTGGGCTAAGAATAAAGGAATGTGCTGTATTGTGGAAAGCACCACAGTTATCCACTTCTTCACAAGATAAATGTATATTTGTAAAAAGAATTTGATGAATTTACATAGTCACCATATCAGGGCTGGGTGACAACAACTGAATAGTGTTGTATGGCCACTTGGACAAGATCAAGTGTGTCAAGCAGACATATAGGTGAAGTAGAAAGCTATATAAGAAGTGTACATTTTTCTTTGTATAGAGGGGAATGCTGTAAAAAGTGGTTAGGAATAAGAGGGTTAGGTAGCTATGGTAGTGCAGGTTAAATAGCAGTTGCAGAAATAAAGGACATACAAGACAGACAGGAATGGTGATGGACACAAAAGGTCAGACACAAAAACTGGGGATAGATAGGGTCTATCACATCCACATCCTGCACGAGTACAGTGAGACTCTAGTATTGTGGAACAGGGCATTGACTTTCCAATTCGACTGAGGACTTCCTCAGTTCTGCTAATTTGGGCACTGAGGACCATCTTCATAAAGTCCTTGTCCAGCCCTGTCATCTACTAATAGCTGACAAAATAGCCACCTCCACTAGTACTACTACTTGTGGGTATCACTGCACCATCTTCCAGGGTACAACAACTCGATGCCATCGGTGCAGGTAGTGCAGGAGCTGTGGTGGTAACACTAACAGGTTGTGACCGAGATGTGTAGATGCCTGTGCTGCCTGTAGTGGTGATTTTGCAGCCACCTGTGGAGGTGTGGTGGTCCAATCTCTAGTGATTGGTCTAACGTCTCATGCTGATGGCCATTTGTGTTGCAGCAGCAATACCCCCCCCCAAAAAAAAAAGATACGGGGAAAAGAAAATATATAAAATAACATCAATTCCATGTCATTATAATATTTGAAATATAACCAAACTGGCACATACATATGGTAAACATTAGCACATCCAGATATAAATGTCTCAGTGCTATTATAGACATTCAGCAAACAGGTGAATATGGCATATATGATATGTGCTTTCCAGTTTAAGACCTCCATGTACAAATATGTAAAGTTTGATTGTAATGATTGCAAAAAAGTGTTGTATATATTATTCTGTGGTCTGTCATGTGTGTATCCCTCAGGCTTATATTCACTGATGTCCTGAAATTTGTTAAAATGAACTAAATGTCTGATGTATTATGAGTTTTCTTGCATTCATACCTAAGGCATACTCCCTCTGTGCATCTCCAAGTTGTTTCAGTTGTTCCTAATGCATCTCCCTATTTACAGCTATGCCTTCAATGTCTGTACAAAACAGGAAAGAAAGAAAAAAAGAAGCCTAATGAAAAAAGACGCGTCTTGTAAATCCATGGTATTGTACTGGCTAGTGATTTGTCAATATACTTACAGAGCACAGGGGTGTCATTAGTACTAAATACTGCCTACCTGGAGGTCCTACTTGTGCCTTTTAAAGTCACTATAATAGTGATGATATTGCTCACTAGTGCATGGGATGTCAGTTTCACTGGTAACAGCTTTGGCCAAACTATTGCATGCCTCGGTCTTGTACTGTGACCCGTTTAAGTCCTCCTGCAGAAGTCTATGTCTGTAGTGCTTTAGGAGGCATGCCATAGAGATCCTGGAATCCTCTTGATACCAATTTGGACTCTAAGCAGAGAAACACACTCACTTTAGTCTGTCATGTCATCTGAAGGCTATCTGGAAATATGACAGGGAATTGGCAGACAATCCAGGTCACACAAATACCAGCCTGTGCAATGATGGACAAGTTTGCCAACTGCATTTGTGTGATATGAAGCACACAAATGGCCTTGCAGATACATTTGGTATGATTGCTTTAAAAGAACACTGCAGGTGTGAAATGTGTCATGGAGACTTGGCCATGTGTAATGTCCAATGTTTTTACACATGGTCTACTCTGAAATCCTCAAATGTTTTTTGCTAGTGTTATCTGAATTACCATTCAAAGGATATTGCCATCTCTGGCCACTTTCTGTGGTATGGTGGATAGCAATAATATTTATAATGTGACATGACATTTTCTATGATGCTGGTAATAATCTGTGTTGTTAATAGATACAATTTTATAAACTGGTTTATAATGGGTTGGTGGGATATATATTTTACAAACTGTAACTGACAGCACCTAGGATTTGAACCCATCACTAAAAAGGGCTTAACTGCTAATTTTGTCTGTTAACTATTAATGCCACAGCAGTTACAGCTTGTAAGTTGAAATATAAAAATTTCAACACGAGTGAAGGTGTAATTATGACAAAGGGTCTATATTACATCATCGCACGCTTAAAAAAGCGAACAATGATTAATCGACCCCATGTAAGCGAAAGCTTACAATGTCAAAACCTCTGAACAGTGGCGCCCAAAAAAATAAATAAATAAAAAAAACTTTAAAACATTACATAAAGTGAGGGGCTTCACCCTCCACACCCCCTACTTTCCTTGTAGTGATTTGAATGAGTTCAGTAAACATGTTGAGACAGGGGCCATGCATTCCTTAAATGCCATACTGTCCTACACACAAAATAATGATACTTGTGTCGAGTCATACTTTATTCCAGCAAATGTTAAAAATACACTCCTGCAAGTATAGTTTAAATTAACTATGATCTTTGCTAAGCTTAACACACCTAATATAGTGTATAGCTACCTTAATTAGCATTCATTACACAGAGTTGTATTGTAAAGTTCATTTTGCAACTTGACAGCTGTACTTCATATTCAGTTATTAATAACACATCTGATAATAATTATTCTGACCCCCTCAGTAAAAAGATCTGTAATCATGATTCAAACTCTGCATTATCCTTACTTGTGCTCACAATTTTCTGCATTAGCACACTGAGCCACAGAAAAAAGTTATTTAACAGATATATTTTCTGCACTTTATACTGTCTAAGGTTTTGACTGAAACACACTGATACCAGTTAAGAATTAAATTTTCCACAATTTGGCTTCAGATGTGAACTCTTACTCATTGCTTCTGAATGTTGCTAGTCAACATTGCTCATTGATAAGCATCACAAAAAGGCAAAACATAAAAAAGAAAAAAATATATATCTATATGGATCTAGGACTTTTGCACGAAAGTGCAAAAGCCCAAATTCATTATCATCAAACACACTTTAACGAAAGCGCTTTTCACCGAAAAGTGCTTTCATTAAAGTGGGTTAAAAAAAGAAATAAAAATCTATGTTTATGCAGGGGGGCAAGCCCCCCTGCACCCCCCCTACTTTAATATTCTCACTCTGAGATTGCACTACAGTGGGGAAAAGGGAATTTTCCCTTACCCGCACTATAGTACGATCTCCGGAACAGGCATACTTACGTGAAAGTGCTTTTTCAGTGAAAAGCACTTTCGCGTAAATATGCCCCACCGATAATCATTCGGTGGAAAGTACATTCGGTGATCTGTATGGATCCCATCTATATATGTATATATATATATATATATCTATATATATATATATATATATATATATATATATATATATATATATATATATATATATATATATATATAAAACAGCAATGCATCGATGTATACGAGTGGAGACCTGAAATATCTAGTACTGAACCAAGCACATATGGACTACCCTGAAACATTCACTTTTTTAATAGTGTTTGCCACATGATAACTTGCATTTCCATTACACATCATCATACCTTCAAGTCATGAGATTTACAGAGGAAAGGATCACACAGAACCTTACATAAGGACATTTTGTGCACACCATTTACATTTAAGATGTATAGCTTTTTAAGGAAATTTACTACTGTTATGATTACTTGTTATGACATCCTTCAAACGGTTTGGATTAAGTATCTATATTTTGTGGTGATTTTATTTCCTTCTACTTGTTACATCAAGCATATAAAATTATGTTATTATTAATAACAATAGTTCAAGTTCTAACACAGAATCAATTGTTTAGTAGTGAACTTGTAAATATCAAAAGCTGGAATTAAATCCTACATTATCGGTAGTATTACTCATATCTTAAAGCATGGGCATGTTAAGTCACAGGAAACATTATGTAATGTCTTTTTGGCAATCAGTACTGCCCAGATTGTTGACTGACTCACACTAGTGCCAGTCTCATTTGTGCTAGCGAAGGCATTCCAAACTGAATTTTTGAGATTTTGCCTTGGGGAGCTAACTGTTATTCATGGCTAGTGACCAATGGCAGTCACTGACATGCAATACCAATGCTCACACAAAGGATGAAGCCGAAAAAAAAAAAAGAAAGAAAAACAAAAAAAATTAAATATCTTTGTATGATGATTTCTCAACAACTCTGTGGTCTTATGCCATGACAATGTGGATATTAAAGATCCCTAATTTCACAGACATCCCCTTCACTAGATATGAACCTGAAAAACATGCATTAAAGCCTTGACATTCTAACACTTTACATTTAGGAAGAAATATACCCTTTTTCTCACACTTGTACTTTGTCGTTTCATAATAATTGGATGAATGGGAAATTTGCACCAGTTAAGCTCATGAAGCATGTCATGTACAAACAAATGCATGCAATACAAGAGTGTGTACTTCACATTATTTTGTGGGCACTACTCACTTTTCAATGGTTGTTTTGTTGGGGGTATTTGATTTTCATTACTTAACCGAGTGCTTTCTAGAATTTGTAAATTTCTTTTTGTAAGGAAGGTTTAACAGTTACTAATAAAAAGGATTATTGACTTGTATTGCATACAAAAGTTTTATTCTGCCCACTTGAATTGTTAAGAGATATCTGAATATAGAAAGTAATTTTTGAAGTTCAGTAGTTGCAAATGAGGATAATCATTTTTATCTCCTCTATAGTTTCATCAATTACCTTAGCTGATGCTACTTATACAAGCAGTCTCTTCTGGGGTTTACTATGTCTGATGCCCACAGAACACAACCATTACATGTGTAAAAGCTAATAATTTTGCAAGTATCACTGCTACTGTTTGTATTTGCTTAGCTTCTTAAGTTTTGACTTAGATAGCGAGTGTGTGCACTGTTCCCTGCCTCTTAGTCAGGGCCATACTATATTGTGTATGCTTCTGTCTGCCAGGATCATGCCTTGTTGCTGTTTCTTCCTCAGTCTCCTCACTTATGTCTGCTGGCCATGCCAGGCTCTTTCTTGTGGTGCTGAGAATGGTGATCCTTGGCCTTTTTGTCCCTGTGATATTATGTAACATGGAACAGACTGCCAGTATTTTGGCTGAGGTGGGCGGGTCATTCTGCAGGGCACCTACAGTTGTGGCTAGACATTGGAAACCTGAATTAAGCAAGGCAGAAATACACTCTATAATATTTCTAGTTTGATCATGTGCACCATTGTATACTTTGCTTAGTGTGGTGATGTGTGGGTTACTCATGCATGCCATGAGTCGAGGTTCCAGTGCATAGCCTGCATCCTTCACTAGATGGAAGTTCATCCCTAGAAAACCTTACATACAGGTCACAGGTATGCTACATGGCACACCTGTGACCTGTATACACATTATAAATGATTCCTTGGGTATTACAGACCACCTGACAGTTGAAAGAGTGATATCCCTTTCTGTTGATGTACCTCCTTCTCTGTACACCAGGTGTGACACTTATTTCAATGTTTGTGCAGTCTGTGGCCCTCAGAACTTCAAGGAAATGTGCTATGGCATAGAAATGTTGGATACCGGTAGATATCTCCTCAGGGGTAAGTGAAAACCAGATATGCTTCCTTAAACGCTGAAGCATTGCACTGAGAAAGTGGCATAATACTCTTGAGGCTGAAGCCTGTGACACCTGTAGTATGTCCATTGCGGGCCTCTGAAAAGTGCCTGTAGCTAGTATATGTAATGCAACACATACCTTGGTTTCCATTGGGATGGGTTCTCTAGGATTTCCCAGGGTCAAACAAAGGGGTTATAGCATGGGTCATGTTATTACAGCCAGTAATTATGCTTCTCAGCTTAATCGTAATGATCTCCTCAGATACAAGAATAAATCACGGAGTAATAACAGTTTGCGATTCACAAACACCTATGGTAGAAATACCAATAGATTTATAGATATCATCAAATGTCATTGGAACAATCTTTTAGCAGATTCTGCTTTGTCCAGCCTCATATCTGAAACATGTTCATTTTCATTCAGAAAAGGTAAAAACTTGGGTGCCTACTTTAACCATTACAATCATCATTCTGAATCTAGGAATCTGCACATGATTCAGACATCCATATCAGGAGACAAACGTATGGGCTGTATGCCATGTGGACACTGTAGTAATTGCAAATATGTATTAAAAACTAAACAATTTTCCAGCAACAACAGCAGTCACATATTTGATATAAAGTTTTTTGCCAATTGTAACACCGATTGGATTATCTATATGGCCTCCTGTAGGTGTCATGCTTTTTACATTGGTCAAACATCAAGACCTTTTATAATACGCATATATGAACATCTGAGTGACGTCAGATGTAAAAGAGCCAGTAATGCATTGTATAAACACACCCTCAAACATAGCACAGCCAAATTTCATTTCACCATTATTGATAAAATAATAGGTGATAGAAGCAACAAATCAGGATGGCATATCAAACTGAATGCAAAAGAAAAGAAATGGATAGTAAAATTAGGTGCATTATTTCAGCCTGGACCTAATGAATATTTATAAATATTGTATGCATATTCATGAGCTCACCAATCATGTTTTGTTTCTAATTATGATGTATTATATAATGGATTCCAATCTATTATGTGATTTTGCACTGATGAAGGCTAGGTAAAAACCAAAGCCAAAACCGGTCTGTTTTGTTATTGGAATTCTTTATGTTTCACTAAATAAATTAGTGTTTATTGCTTCCAGTTGCTGGCTTCTTTCTTGGTGGAGCTATTATTTTTTGTGCCGTGCAATAGCTTCCGTGCAGGGGAAGGTTTTTGGCTGTGACACAAGTAGTTTTCCCAGTTAATGGCAGGGTAGTTTAAATCACCCAGTATTAGGGTGTTTGGTTGTATCTTAATATTTTCCAGTATGTTTAGAAAGGTGCAGTGAGAATCTTGGGGCATGGTGTGGGATCTGTACAAGCTACAATTTGGATTGCCATCTTACCTAGTGTTAGTTGCACCTGGAAAATTTTGGATGCATTTTGTTGGGCAACTAGCCTGGAGGTGTGAATATCCTTGGTGGATATGGACATTCCACCACCTTTAGTGTTTCGGTCCTGGTTTGGTGGCCGAAAAGTGTGGTAAGAATTGTAGCCTGGTATTGCAGGGGTGCTTTCTGGAGCCTTGAACCAGGTCTCAGTTACTGTACAGATATTGATGTTCTCCATTTTTAGGAGTGCCTCAAGAGAGTGCATTTTGAGGTTTAGACTTCTAGCATTGAGTAGCATTACTTTCAGCTTTTACATACTTGGTACCTGTTTCGGTGGGGGTTTTGTCTTTTGAGCCTTGCCTAAAAAAGGCACTTTAGGGGTGGCAAGAGCCTTAGCCAGTAACCTGAATCCCAGGGGCGCCAGGTGCAGACCATCACTGGCAAAGCATCATGGTTTGTCGATCATGTCATCCCAGGCAGACAGATACTGGATAACCTTTGAATGACACCAGAAGCTTTTCCAATTGTTGAAGTCAATCATTTTGTTCTTATACTGTGGTATAATTCTGAGCGAAGGCAGGATGCTACTCAGGGCTAGACTTTATTCATATGTGTGTGTGTGTGTGTATGTATATGTATATATATATATATATATATATATATATATATATATATATATATATATATATATATATATATATATATATATATATATATATATATATATATATATATATATATATATATGCTTTGATCTCATAGATAACCAGACAATAGAGCTGTCATTAAATATTTTCCACATTCTTCAGCTTTTCATGACTATATGCAGAATTTTAAATGACAACTAAAAGTGAAGCTGAAGTACTAGTTAAGCTTGGACTATATTCCAGTAATTTTGTATCTGGAATCAAAATCTAGATACATTTGAGATTTTGATGCAATGCTTTAATAAATGCAATTTTGAGTTTTGTGAACAGGCTTTCACCTTCCTCATTTAATTATTTTTTTCTAGATAGATTATTACATATCTTGCTCATTTCTTTAACTGCATGTAATTAAAACATAGCGTTCTTCATCTGAGTGGTATAAGCAACTGTTGGGCCCTGCTCTATTAAGAAAACATCTGCTATATTGACATGATACACAGTAGCAATCTCAATTTGTAAAATGCTTTCATTTAATGTGGCTTAGGAAAATAAAAATCTAGAAGATGGAAACCAAACTAAAAATGTATCAATGAGGAATAACTTTTTTCCTTTAAATTAATTAGTATGTAAGTTTAATGAGGCTCGGCTCTCAGTGATTTTCTGGCTGAAGTGTGCTGCTTTCAGCCTAATTATGTGCACAGCCTTTACAAAACAAGGACTGTCTTTCAGTGTTAGATAAAAACCTGGTCTTTTATCTACATCAATAGTCTTTAGCCTTTGAACTCGTGTCATCCTGAGACCAGTTCATCGCTTCAGTTCTCTCTGTGTCCCTTTCTCTTGCTTCAGCATGCATTTTTTTAAACAAAAAGAAACAAAAATGCATTGATATTATGTTAAATAGTCTTTAAAAATAAATGAGATAATGCAATAGATTTGCTAGGTGTCATTGGTTACAGTTGCATCTCAACATTTTCATGATGCATACATTAAAATAGATCTTTTATAACTTAAAATAATAAAGTAAAATATTATAATAGCAGAACTTTTAATGATAATGACATCACAAGACATAATGCTATAGAGAAGCAAATGGAACAAAAGCTGTATATTTTTTAAAAGCCCGATACACTTTGCAAAAGAAAATGCTTGTTCATGTGGAAGCCTATACTTTGTCAACTTTTCTCAAAAGAAAGACCAGACTGACAACAGTATATTAGGTTTATGCATGTGTGTGTGTGTGTGTGTGTGTGTGTGTGTGTGTGTGTGTGTGTGTATGTGTGCGCACACACGTGCTTGTGCATGCACAGATGCACTTGCATGTGTACATGTGCGTGTTTGTGTGTACGTGGATGCATTAGTGTGACTGATGCCCATACATCTGATTTATTATCTTACACATCCATTTATCAGCCTCTGTATATAATTTTACTAGAGGATTCAGCATTATTGCACATAGCATCGGAAGCATTTACAAATGTTACTCATGAGCAATGTTGATGTACTTTGTTACTGAGCACTCCTACCTGTAGTATCACTAATAGACTGGAGCTTATCAGAGTATAGTGTCTTCAGCAGTTATAGAGAAGGAAAAATTGCTGGCTGACTAATCCTACTCATGATTTTCAAAAAGAAGTCAGCATAAAAATTCATAGCAGGAAACAACTGCACTCACAAAACCATAGTCATATCTATTCTCAAACAATTATCTATTGAAGAATATGATTTGGTGTAGCTGAATATATTACACTTTGAAATTAGATCAAAGGCTCTCACTTGTGGCAGCATTGCTTATGTGATGAATTAATGTAACCTTTTATGAAAATAAGTATAATCCCTTCCAAAACAATTAAGCAAACAGATATGTAGAGATAGTACACTTTCAAAGGCACGATGAAAAGATAATCAGGCATAGATTAAATGATTCTTTACAACAACTACTGTCTTGCTTATAAAGTATAATGTACATAAAAAAGGTATGTAACATGCATGCATTTAGCTGTGCATTGCACACACATAGACACACACACACACACACACACACACACACACACACACACACACACACATGTATAAATATATATAAAATTGATTTTAAATGTCATTTTTTATTCGATTGGCAGTTTTATGGTGGCCAGGATGTGTGACTATAATAATGATGTTGAGATGAATTTTCTTGATTCATTCAGCTAAGCTTTGTGTACCTCACACAAGCCTCATATGGTGGTCTTTGTCCATGTCATTACCTCGTTACAGCCTCTGTCTGCCAGCCAAAGGTAGAATGCTGCAGCTGTAGACGGTGATACAACTGGAATTGTCTAAGGTCAACAGTGCCGTAATTACTTTAAAATGTCACCGTACAATAAAATACAACAGTTCATCTGGCAGAAAGCAAATTAGCTTTGACCATAGCGTAATTACCCTTTTCTCAGCACCATTAGAAGAGATCAAATCTCCACATTCAGTGTTTGAGGAAAGGCCAGCAGAGTACACTCTGCCTGACAAGGATGCACATTTGCCATTTTGAGATGTAATTAATTGTCCTTATAATAGAAATTTTTATATTTGACTCCGGAATAGGAATGTGTAATAACCTGACTATGCCATCTTAACCAGTGAGGCACTGATTTCATGTTGTAGCTTGCGAAACAGAGACATGCTAAATTACAATGTGCAAGCAGTATTCATCAGAATCTAGAAAAATGGAGCTTAGTAGAACATTTCCACGAATGCTCTTTAGGGAATGTAGCATTTTGAATGTTGATAATGCCATGTAATGGCAACATCCTGAGCATATGTCAAAGAGATTTGCAGTTGCATACAGAGTAGTCTCCACTGACTGTGAGTTTGAAGTTAAAATAAAGGTAGTTTCTACAATCATATGATTGAAAAGAAATTGGTCCAAGTTTATATTCAACTTATGTCTGGAAGCATACACTTGTATGTTCTTTCTGATAAAACTAAAGAATTTTGGGGTTATAAGCACACATTTAATTAGTAAATTTAATTTAGATTTTTCTACCTAAATTCTGCTCCTATAGTCAAGGAAAATGTTATGACAATAGTGTGGACATTCTGACATACTTTGCAAGCAAGTAATTTTATTTCATCTTAAAAATAAATAAAATTACTAAAAAACGGATAACTGTAAACAATTTTTTACTGGACTTAAGCACTGTAGAAATGATTTAGGGAATAAAATTTTGTAAGTGATTCAGTATAACAACACATTCTGTAATGTGAAAAGTCTCATAATTAACAGATTTACTACAGACCATTATAATTAAATTGAGCCCCACTGAGTGAATGTTTGAGAATTCTTTATATCCTTATCCAAAAAATATTGATATTTTGAAATGAAAGATTTTAGATGTCTTAAGTAGGAGAATTGCATAGCCATCATATATTAAACAGTCTTAGGAATAGCCTTTAAATTTGTCAAACAAGCAAAGAACTCATTGTCATTCACTGAGCATGCTTTCTTTGTCCTGGCACTAAACTAAGTGACTCACTCCTTGTGGATCTGTGTAACACAGCCATATACAGAATATTCAGAGACCAACTGCTCACCCACCTAAGAAGGAAAGCAATACACATGCTTCACTCATCCTCAATAACATAAACACATCAGAACATGCTCAGCCTTCTATCAAGGTGTATACAACTTGTATCTCTACATCTATAATATTAGCTTAAACTCTGCATAAGTACACAGAGGCATAGTCTAAGCATATAAAGCTCACAACATTAACCAATCTTCTTCTCTTAAGATGTTGTACTACCACTACACATTTCTTTTCTACTTTACCTTCCCACCTAAGAAATCACCATAACGGAAAAAAAATCACCTAACCCTTTACACTGAACCAGAAATTCCTCATCCTATATACCTAGCTCAGCCCTTGTAACATTGTATATATGGATGTATTGTTGAGTTTTACATCTGCTTAGAGTCTGTTGTAACTCTCTCTATAATAAGCTTTTTATTTTATTTTTTTTTACTTGTGCTGTTCTGCTTACCTTCCCCTGTTGTGTTTCTGCACCATCTTTTCATGAGAATAATGTATCGCTCAGGTGGTAGGTGAAATGGATCTATACTAGATCACTAGACTACTCTGGTTAACAAACATAAATAAATAAACAAAACTAAAAAAGATTTTATTCCTAACCTTATAAGTGAAACATTGATACATCTAGAATTTAAATGACAAATTCTGATTTTATGGTACAATATTTTAAAATAAATAAAATCCTACTTTTTATTCAGAATTGTAAACTCTTCTGTGTTTGAAGTCACAACATCGATACATAGTTATGTTTTCATAGCTATTATTTTTCTTACTATGAAGGCAAGTGAAATCCCAATTCTATTGTAAGTGTTTATTTTTGAAATGAGACAGTTTATCACTGTATCATGGTCATTCAGATCTTAATTTGACCCTGTTTACAAATACAAGTATTTCTGTTGTGTTTACCTATTTTTAATACAAGTTTCATTATGAATTTTATGTTTTAATATTAGGGACAAAGGAAAACAAAACTAGGAAATAGACTGCAAATTGGGGTCATTTTTTAAAATACTCATTCTATTAACTTAGAACTGTTCAAAACCAAAAGTTTTAGACAAAATTAGGAGTGTCTCTAAAAATTAGGGAGAGTTGAGAAGTACTACCAGATCTCTGGGTACTTAGATTCACTTAGCATGTTATGTGAGCTAATGGATCAAAAACTACTGAGACAGTCCTGCTCCAGAGGCATACAAGAATAAAGTCTTGCCAACAGCCAAGACAACCAAGTTCGATTAACAGCTTGGGTGACTGACAGAGTGTCAGGGAGGGTTGTGTGTGCCCATCCTGGGTAGGAGGGTATTCACTGATGATATTTCCTAACAGGACACTTTATCCAAACAGGAGAGTTGCCTTTGGAGGTAGTTGATGACTGTGGGGGCAGGGAGAGTGAGTGAGTAGTTTATATAAAATAACCCCCTGGACAAAGCACAGATGTCTGGGCCCCAATGATGCCCTGAAGATCCTTGACCAGCCCCAACAATACTGGAGTAGTCTGAGCAGTAGGAGTATGGATGATATCCCTGGATGTTGGGCATTAGTCATCAGGCAAGTAGGATGAGGTCCACAGTGACCAATAAATAAAGAGACAGAAGTAATCGAGACAGATATCCTTCTGATTTGGTAAAAAAGCTTCATATCTAACACTTAAAATAATTTGACATGCTACTTTTTCTTAGAAATAATTATTTCTATGTTTGCATCCCAAAGTCACACTAAAGATATCATATTGATACTCAGCCGTAGCACTTGTAATATGTGTTTTTTTTTTGTGTGTGTGTGTGTGTGTGTGTGTGTGTGTGTGTGTGTGTGTGTGTGTGTGTGTGTGTGTGTGTGAACTGAATGGCAAAAAAGGAACAGCCAAATAGCTACATAAACCCTGTGGTACTATGTGAGGACTGATCCCTGAAAAAAATCTCAAAAGTTCTTTAGTAAATTCCTGAGGGAAGTGGTTCATGCTGTTTAATTCTAGAGTATATAACAAGTGATTTTATGTAGCCATATGTGGGCATCTTAGTGGTACAGTAATTAACTGTGTCACCTCATTCCACAAAGCTCTCCAATTCAGATTTCAATGAAGGTCATCATTGTGGAGTCTATATATCATTCATGAGTCCACATAGTTTTTTGCTTGGGGCTACAGTTTAATCCTGCATATCAAGGACATGATGGAGGTAATTTGGTAATCATGAGAGCTGTCTGTAAAAGTGAATGCTATGTGACTGTGGATGTGCTGAAATAGACTGATATCCCCTCCAGGACTACTTTCTTTACCAGCATCCACTGACTGCTGGCAAGCATTTTGGCTATTCCTTGATTCTGCATTGGATTAAGCAGTTAATCAGGGAGATACTAAATTAATGTGCAAAGTTGTCCACAACTTTATGTCTAGGTAGTAAATGTCACTGTGAATGGGTTTACAGTTGGAGATTGTATAACTTCAGCACTGCAAAATGCAACTTTTCTTAAAACATATATAGAAATGTTGCTTCTCATGTAATGTCACTGCTGGATTATGGAGCAGTATTGCTTTCAAATTATCCAGCAGACAAGGAGAATATGACTGCTTGAAAAAAAATATCCAACGGGATAAACTGTGATTGTGAAAAGTCTGTTAAACTCTAGACTCACTATCAATGTCATCTTATAGCTAACACTCCTGGATAGTTCTAAATGAAACTTCCAGAGAAATGGTACATCAACATTGTTGTATTTGTATCAGATAAAATGTTAACACCACAGATAGGAATTTCAGTGGAGCTTTAAATTTGACTCAGTAATCCTATCATGATCTGGGGTGGCCATGGTGGTGCAGCGGTCAACGTTGCTGCCTCACAGCAAGAGGTTCTCCAGTTTGATCCTCAGCTGGGGTGCCTTCTGTGTGGAGTCTGCATGTCCTCCCTGGGGTCGCGTGAGTTTCCTCCAGGTGCTCTGGTTTCCTCCCACATCCCAAATACATGCTGTAGGTGGATTGGACACTCTAAATTGACCCTAGGTGTGAGTGGGTGCATGTGTGTGCCTTCTGTGGAAGGTTGGGTGCCGGGCTGGCAATTCAACACTGTAAAACTCCACTGCCAATTATGAGCGGACAGGTGAGCCACTATGGCGACCCCTAACTGGGAAAAGCCAAAAGAAGAATCCTGTCATGATCTGCATGGAGATTTAATTTTGGCACACTTTCTGTAATGGAAGTGGTCACTGTTATAGAGTAATACATTTCCCTGCACAGTGCTGATTATCTAGTGGAAAATGGACTCAATTAACTAAATACAGCTCTCCAAAGTAGCTTTGCCAGTCACTGTTGTCCATTTTAAGTCACTTTAGTCTGCTTCCAAACTGGACGCCTATTGTATTACTTCTATTTTAGATATTCCATTTTCTTCATGTTTATGTGACCATAGAATTGGTATACGTAAGTCTGTTCCCCTACATGAGGGGCATGTACATTATTTTTATTTTCTTTAAGGTGAGTTTTGAGGAGTTTCTTTGGATGAGATATTTAAAGAAGATCCCATCTGCAAGAGTTGTTAGTAGCTCAGGTGGATATAATAAATCCCATAGCACCTTTCAAAAATATTAGGCAAATTTCCTGATGACTAGTCAAATTTCTACTAGTCATAGAAAAACCACCTTGGGTCTCCACTGAAAACAGGCCATTAGCATAGTGTGCAATCTCAGTCAATAAAGGATAAAAAGTATAATGATAAAAAATAAAACTCGATTGGGTGGGTCATCAATGAAATGGACCCCAGTGATTCGTAGTCAAAGCTGAGCAATATTTTTGCTAAAAGTGAGTTAGACTTCATTTCCCTTTTGAATCAATGTAAAATTAGGGTCATGAAGCCGGATAAGGGTGGGGGTCTAGTTTTTTATGGATGAATACCAGTATGAGAATAAGATGTTTGATTACCTACAGTCTCAAGCATATTCAGATGCTAGTTTAAATGAAGTCCATATGGCATATAAGAGAATAAGAGGTGTCCTTGACGATTTGTTTCTAGAAGGAAGCATATATATTGATATCTTTCAATTTCTGTCTATGCCAGCTTGAAAGATTCCAGCTATTTTTGGTTCCCCAAAATTGAATAAATGCTTAGTTGATCCTCCTTTTAGGCCAATTGTAGATGGAAGAGATTCTATCACTTACGCATGTGCTAAGTATGTGGACAGTATACTTAAACCCCTTATCCAGGATGAACCACAAATATGCAAGGACTCCTGGAGTTTTTTGGACAATATTGATCAAGTAATTTATAATAAGGACTTCATTTTTCTGGTCATAGATGTTAAAGATTTATATACCATCATTCCCCAGCAACTGGGTATAGAATGGACCAGGAACTTTATGCTTTCTAAGAAAGCAGATAATACACATATATATATCTTGTAGAGACCTTATTGGACCTTTCCAACAACTATTTGGTATTTAAAGGTCAGTTTTTTCTCCAAAAGAACGGTATAGCTATGGGGTCCCCTTGTGGAAGTAGTTTCGCAAATAGTGTAATGGCTTATTGGGAACGTAACATGCTGTTTAAGAATCACATGTACCAAGAACATGTTGCTTGGTACACTAGGTACCAAGATGACATGTGTTTCATATGGAAAGGGCACATTAATCAGATACCTGCCTTTATAAGTAGTATCTCCCAAATGATCGATTTCCTCGAATTTACATATAATATTGGAATAGATGAAATAAATTTTCTTGACGCTAAGATCAGTAAAGATAAAGGTAATAATAGATTTAAATCAATGATTTTTAGGAAACCTACACATTCTAATAGTTACCTTCATTTTTCTAGTAGCCACCCCTATCACCAGAAAAGAGGGGTGGTGAAGGGGCAGTATGTTAGAGCTGCCAGGATGATTTCTGAATATCAAGATTTTGTTTATGAATGTGAAAACATAAAAACAATGTTTTCTAATAGAGGATATCCAGAAACATTAATCATTGATATAATGAACGAAGTGAAGCTTAAGAGGGAATCTGGGCATTTTAGACCCCTTCTATGTGGAGGAACCATGCAAAGGTCAGATGAATTTGATATGAATACTATCAGTAAAAATAGGTCGTCTAGCCTTAGTTTTCTCTTCACATATTGCATTGATCATAAGGTTATCAAAGATATTATTGTTAAGAATTGGAGTATAATCCTGGGAGATCATGCTTTGTGTAAAGTGATTGGTTCCCAACCTAAATTTACTTATAGAAGAGGCCCCAATCTTAAAAATTTAGTTGAGATGGGTAAAACCAAGGCTAAAGTTGCTAGCATGGGTAAATGTGGAATGTGTCCACAATGTAAATATATCATGCCATGTGAAAAATTAAAAATTAATGGGAAAGTATATTACTTGAATTGCAAATATAACTGTGAAACAAAATGTGTTGTGTATGCAGCCCTGTGTGAAAATTGCCCCTCCTTCTATATAGGTAAATCTGAAAGGATGTTAAGAAAAAGAATTTATGAACATCAGTATGACATAGGTAGGAGGGACACAGCTAATGCTTTAGCAAAACACATTGTTGATTATCCCAATCATGCATTCGTATTTGTGGTTTTACATCAAGTACAGAATGAATTAAGGGGCGGTCCATGGCAGTTGATATTAGAAGAACAAGAGGTGTTTTGGCAAATTCGAACATCTGCCTATGTTCCCCCAAGGTTGAACGAATATGCCTCTATTAAATGTATTTTAAAATTAAAAGCACTGCATATGTAATAGTATGGTAATAGTAAAAGAAGGTTTTTAAAAGGTTCCCAAAATTATATTTTATATATATATATATATATATATATATATATATATATATATATATATATTCATTTGTTTATTTGTATAGTGCATTTATTTTACATTAATGTACTTATGCTATTTTTCTGAGTATATTTATTTGCATTTTTATAGTCATAAACATTTTTATATGTGGGAAATTATTGTCAAGAGGTTTACTGAATAGCTGTTTTTCTATATGTTTTTCTATATGTTTTTCTATATATTTTTATATATGATTCTAGGTGTTTTTTTAAACACTCTTTTATTTTCTAACATTAACTTTGATGGCAATGTAGATAATTTGCGTTTTAATGTAATACTTGATTAATATGCTAATTATGACTGTTAATGGAATGTGTTTTATATATAAATAGGAAGCTGTGCATTGTTTACTGTTTGTCTGAAGAAGGTTGGGTAATAACTCTTCCGAAAGCACTAACATTAATTGTGGTACAATAAACAGTCTGTGCCTTGCTGTATTTGGCCGTTTTTCACTTTTGTTTTGTGATTGTTCAATATTTTTGCAATGCCAAATCAATTCAGATGTGTGTCGTTGCATTCCTGCACCCTGAACAGAAACTGTATGTCTAAAAACAGTATTAATCTCCTTGGCAGTCTACCATACTGAAATGCAAACATTTCTGTATAATAAGCAATATCTTTGTCACATGTTGAAAGTCATAGCTTTCAACCACTTATTACAGCAAATCTGGAAAAAGCCAAAAGATAATGGAGGTGACAAATGCCCAAAAATAGGGACACATTTTAAATATTGTCCTTATAAAATTAGAAAGTTGCAAGAATAAAACACTTTTGTTACCATGTATTTTCTGAAGGATTTGAAGTCTGAACTCAAATTTCTGTCATCGTTTAATGATTCAATCCTCGCTGCTTTAGTAGAAAATCATAAATGTTATGAGGAACATACCAAAAACATGAGGCAACAATCTGGACATTCTGGAAAAATCTGAATAGTTGAGAGGTATGTTGAAATTTCTTATTAAATGTTTTTTGAAAATACATTTGATTGTCATGCACATTCAGAACCAAAGAATGCTGTTCCAAATGAGCAGTCTAGTACTAAAGTTAGCTGGGACACTTTGGTCCTTGTTTTAGTGGCAACAATGTCATTTGTGTGTGTGTGTGTGTGTGTGTGTGTGTGTGTGTGTGTGTGTGTGTGTGTGTGTGTGAGCGTGTGTGTGTGTGTGTGTATGTATATATACATATATATATATATATATATATATATATATATATATATATATATATATATGTATGTATGCACACACCCTCATTTGACTACTGTGTGACCTCGTACAAACAACTTAACCAGACATTGCTCCTGGATTGCTGCAAAAAAGGGATTGTGCATCCAGTGAGCTTACCTGGTTAACAAATGGTATTATTAATGTTATTATCATTAAAATGACTAAAGGTTAGGCATGGTCACCAAGCCCTATATAGCTTTCATGCCAACAGAGAGAGGGCAGCTGATCATTTGCATATCTACTGTTATGGTAGGTTTAACCACATAGCCGTACCATGTTCTTCATTTGGTCACTGTTGCAGTAGCTTAAGATGTTTAAGTAGATTACCAGTGATCATTCAAACATGTTCTGTTATGGTAAGTTTACTTATACAGCTACTTTCTTAAAGGCTACTATGAGTCCAGAAAGACAAATTCTGTCTGATTTGAAAGAAAAGAACACTTCTGCAGTTTCTGTAAAGTGACTGGTAGAGTTTATTTTTTCCAAGCATGCCTTTAAAGCATTCAGTAATAAAAAATAAAGACTATATTTTGTTTAAAATTAATTATGCTTTTGCTCGTCTTGTTTTTTGTCATTTCTAGTACATTTCCCTTGATGCTCTGTGCAACGATAACATTTTCTATTTCCAAATGGGTCTATACATTCAGCCTGCTGTTTGAATCTTATTTCTTTACCTTTCCTGCTATTTGTCTTTTCGTCCAGCACAGCTGTCATTGTTTTTTTTTCAGACTGTTTTCCTAATGCATGAACATAGAACTGTTATACAGAAATACTGCAAATCTTATTAGCTAATAATGTATCATAAAATAGGACTAATGTGCAAAAAAAGAAAAGAAAGAAATTGCTCATCAACCCCCTTACTGTGGCAAGAAAATGAAATTTTGTCCAGAGTAATGTGTTCAGCCTAATTAAGACAGGGCTACCCCTTTCACCATTGTTTAACTGTGATCAAAGTATCCAGTGAAAGCACACCATGTCTATCACCCCAGATCATTATAACAAAATATAATGTACTTTAAAACATGCATTTAGTGGAGCTCTGCCTCACTATTTGAGTCTCAATAAACCTCAAGCCTCTCTTAACTGATGACCTCAGGCATTAGAGGCAATGGTGCACAGTAGCACCCAACGTGTCTAATACATGTTACTGGAAGCAGGAATTTAATGGTGATTGGATATATTGCTGTATTGCTTTTAGGTTGATCCTTGGCATTTTTATAAACTAGAGAGCTAACTCCTTCATTTCTCTATGCTAAAATTGTGTGTCATGTAATTAAACAAATATGGGAAAAGTTGGTTACTTAAATTAAAATGAAAATAATGCCAGATGACAATAGGGTGAAAATCAATACATTTCAGCACAACATAATTTAGTACCCTATAATGTGGGCTGTGGTTTCAAATGCTTTTGGCTGAGTTTATTAAGATCAGTTAAAAATTCAGCTTTTGCTTTTTTAGCTAGCAAATAGAAGCTATGCAGAAGTAGTGTAACCATGAGCCTTGCTACGAGTGTAACCATTGTCCCCCTTCTGAGGTAAAATGGTAAGGCACACTTTGTAGGTAAAAAAATCATATCAATTAGAAGATAAATGTTAGGTTTAGGGTCAGACTTTGGATTAGTGCCAGAGTTTAAGGTTTAAGGTTACAGGTTTAGGGATAGTGTTATAGGGTAGGGGTTAGGGGTGAAGTTTTATAGTTAGCATTGAAGTTTTAGGCTGGGGTTTATTGATAAAGTTTTAGCTCAGCATCAGAGTTTTAAAAGTAGGATTAGGAATAGAGATTTAGAGTTAGGGATCCAGTTTTAGAGTTAATATTTTAGGGAATAGAAAAAGTTTTGTCTTAAGTTTAGGGAGAGATTTTTAGGGTTAAATAATGCATTTAATGTTTGAGCTACAATTTTAGGATTAAGGCTTGGATTTATGTTAGGGATTTATGGTTAGTACAAGTGTTTTGCACTTAATGTTATTCTTTTGGTTTAGGGTTACTGTTACAGTTAGGGTTACTACATTTAATTGACATCAGTTACTTTTCTCAATTAGAAGCTCTCTTTCACATTCCAGAAAATATGATATGCAAAATGAGTTATTCATGACAGCTATAAGGATCCAAAGTAAAAAATGCAATGTCATCTTCGGATACAATTATGGTTCATTTCTAGATGTTAATTAACAAAGATATACAACATAATTTCTGCATTTGCTTTGTAAAAAGTAAAGTAATAAGTCAGGGCACATACCACTGACAATTCCTATGGGGATGATTTTCTGCTGTCAACAAAATACATTAAGCATTTGCATTTCTTTACAGGAGTAATGCTCTTCTACACTGGAGACCTATTTGTGGCATAGCTAACATACAGAGGATCAGGCATAGAAATCTGTATGTTTTAGGCATACATAAACACAAGAAAAGAGTTTCAGTATATAAAAATTATTTCACTTATTGTCCAAAATATCATAAACAGTTAAGTTACAGTTATGTGAAAGCTAAATATGGAAGATTTTTTGCTAAAATCGTTTGAAATATTAAAGGTTAAAAGATATAGGGCCGGATTCACGAAGGCTTGCACGGAGTCTAAGAGTAGTGTAAGACGTCAGACAGGCAATATATCTGCCGAGCGATTCAGCAATAGCCGGCAGGGGCATGCATGAGAGTTCCTAAAACTACTCTTGCACGGACAGTGTTATGGTATGCAAATTACCTAATTTGCTGCTGAAATGTATGCAAATGAGGTAAATTTGTGATCCAGGATCCACTAACCTGTCCGTGGAAGAGCAGTGTTATTTGCAGAAATGTACTCCATTGGTAACGGAATACCTTTCTGCAAATAGCTAAACGGAGCTATGACAGCTCCAAATAAAGGATGCATCCAGTTGAGGACGCATGCCAATGGCCAAATATAAGGCCATTGGCATTTTTATAGATTGGAAATTAATAAAAATTAATTTTTATTTTTTCCCCGATCTTCGATGTTTATGCATAGCGCAGTGCCACGCAAATGTGCAGAACTTTAAAAACCAGAAAATAATTAAAAAATAGCCAAAAATAGGCTTTTTTAATAAAAATCTTATTCTGCCATGCAGGTGAATGGCAGGCTGAAGACAACATGGCTACTGAGTAGTGGTTGCTAAGGGGGGAAGCTCAGTTTGTGAGATCTAACCAAGCATTAGTAGACAATCCTATGCAAATGAGGATAAGGATAGTGAATCCCAATTTTCCCTGGCATGTGAGCCATGTCCCTAGAGTGTAAGTGTAGGAGTAGGGGAGTAGTAGAGTAGAAGATAGGTGACATCATGAGGGGGTATGTCTGAAAGACTGTAAGCTTATTGGAGCAGAGTGGCTTGTGTCTGACATGAGTTGCTCAGGATTGTAAAAGGCGTGTCTACAGTAGTCCTAGCTGAAACCCAGAATCCGAAGGTGTACGCCGTGGATATATCTGGAATTTCTTGCAAACGTGCTTACACCGTGTGAGCGAGTGTGCATGCCTGTAAGCCCGTGTAAGACTATGTGCGCATGTGTGCACCCGTCTAAGCCTGTGTGTAAGTCTGTGTGCGCGCGTGTGCACTCGTGTGCATGTGTTTGCACTTGTTTGCGCTGCGCTGCCCCTTTTGGAAACAGAAAGGGAAAAAGAAGGAAAAGAAGTAGTAGGAAGTTAACCAAGGAGAACTAGCAGAGCTGCCAGGTGAAATCAATCACAATCACCCAATTACACAGGCAGTACACTAGCCCAGCCCAGCCCAGCACTTAAAACTCTGCAAACAAGCCAGTGTGCCGAACAGCCCTTAAGGCTAAACAACACACCTGATACACTTGTAATAGGTGACTCTATCGTCAGGCACACTGACGTCCCGCTCACCAGGCTGAACAAGGAGAAGGTCACGGTGAGCAGCCTGTCTGGTGCTAGGATCCGCCACATAACACAAGCACTCAGGTCACTCCAAGGCAAGTACAAATATGACTCAGTCATTGTCCATGCTGGTGTGAATGACCTGAGACATACCTCCCTGGACTACATGAAAAGAGACATAGAGGAGCTCTCTGAGCATGTAGCCCAGGCTGGTATGACCCTGACCTTGAGTAGCATCTTACCCTCACCAAGAATGATGCCACAATATGAAGACAAGATGATCAGTTTCAACAATTGGCTTAAGTATTGGTGTCATTCAAAGGGGATCCAATGCCTGTCAGCTTGGGATGATATGCACGACAAGCCACGATGCTTTGCTAGGGACGGCTTGCACCTGTCACCCCTGGGCTTTCGGATATTGATAAAGGCTCTTGCTACCCCCATAGTGCCTTTTTTAGGCAAGGCTCAAAAGACAAACCCACCTCCATAGGTATCACAAGGGATAAGAAACTAAGAGTAATGCTACTTAACGCTAGAAGTCTAAACCTCAAGATGCACACACTCGAAACTCTCCTTAGCATGGAGAACATCGATATCTGTGCAGTAACAGAAACCTGGTTCAGGACTCCCGAGAGCACCCCAGCACTACCAGGTTATACCTCATACCATGCTTTTCGGCCCCAAAACTTGGACCGAACCACAAAAGGAGGGGGAGTATCGATATTCATCAAAGATACCCACACCTCCAGGTTGGTGGCAAAGCACGAAGCATCAGAGACTATCCATGTGCAACTAACAGTGGGTAAAACTGCCTTCCAGTTTATAGCCTGCTACAGACCACCCTCCCAAACCCAGGAACCCCACTCGGCCTTCCTGAGAACACTGGAAAATATGAAGGTCTCTCCGAACACCATTATATTGGGCGACTTCAACTACCCAAACATAGATTGGGAGCATTACTCTAGCTCCAACACCCTTGCCCAAAGGTTCCTAGAATTCATAAACTCAAATGCTATGGAACAACTTGTTACCACTCCCACAAGAGGGAAAACATACTGGACCTGATCATCACCAACATGGGGACTCTATGCTCCAGACCAGAAGTGTATCCCTCACTGGTAAGATCAGACCATAAACTGATCTCACTGGATATTCACATCCCGACCCCACCCCCTGCCCAGAAAACCACAATGAAAAACTTCTCTAAAGCAAATTTCACACTCCTCAAAACCGAGGTGGAATCCTTCAAAGCCCCCGGGCCTGTGGAAAATATGGCCCAGACCGCAGAATCCTTTATAAATGCATTCTATGAACACCTTCAGGAATGCATGGATCATGCAATCCCAAATAAAACCAAGACCCAATCCTCCAAAGGCAGACGACCTGTCTGGTGGACCCCAGCCATAAACAAACTATACAATAGAAGGAGGAAGCTACTACATGATAGAGCAAAATCCCAAAAAGGGAAGGCATCTCTGATCAGTATTAGCAAAAAAACTAAGGGCACTCATAAAATCGTCAAAGGCCAGCTTCGAGAGAAAAATTGCACAGGACACTAAAGATAATCACAAGGCTTTCTTTAGTTATGTTAGGAACCTGGGTGGGAATTCCCAGACATGCTCAGAATTAGTCCAAAATGACAAAAAATACACTGATCCCACAGACATTGCCAACATCCTAGCTGATAGGTTCAGGGCAAACTTCCCCCCCCCCCTCCCCACCAAAAGGGCAAATATCTATCCCAGCAGAGTGCTGCCCCCCCGACATCTCAGATGCTCAGGTGAGAGCCGCCCTCTCCAAAGCAAAAATCACAGCATCAATGGGACCAGACGGTGTCCCAGGCTGCGTCCTACATGAACTCCAAGAAGAGCTAAACCAAACATAAAACTACTGTTCAATCTCAGCCTTACTACAGGATATGTACCCAAAGAGTGGCGTACAGCAACAGTGGTCCCTCTCCACAAAGGTGGTGCCTCAACGGACCCTGGAAACTATCGCCCCATAAGCCTGACTAGCTTGGTCTGCAAAGCTATGGAAAGGATCATCATGGACCTCATAAATAAAGATATTGGGGACCTATAGACACTGGATCCTACCCAGTTTGGCTTTGTTAAGGGCAGATCCTGCCTCTTAAACCTGGTTGACTTCTTTGAAACAGTCACCAAGGCCATTGACGAAGGGAAGGTGGTCCACACAGCCTATCTGGACTTCGCAAAAGCCTTCGATACAATACCCCACTCAGGCATTATAGATAAGCTCACCAGCTTAAGTATAAACCCCTATGTCACTAGATGGGTTGCAAACTGGCTCAAGGACAGAACCCACATGGTTAGAATTGCTGGAGCCATGTCAGACTCCAAACCAGTTACATGTGGCGTCCCACAAGGCTCAGTCCTGGGACCTCTCTTGTTTGGTATATATTTTTCGGAGGTACAGGCCAACACGGAAGGACTGTGGCTGACCAAGTTCACAGATGACTGCAAACTGGGCGCCATAATCGACTCTCCAGCCGACACAAGCATCCTCCAAAAGGGCCTCATAGAAACAGACAACTGGTGCCAGAGCCATGGCCTCAAGCTAAACGCCAAAAGTGTATAGTCATCCCTTTGGCAAAAACAAAGTGCCCACAAATTACCACATAGGTGGTAATCCATTAAGTACAGAAGAAGTCATTAGGGACCTGGGGACCCAAGTTGATAGCAATCTCTCATTTGACAACCACGTGGCCAAAGTGGTTAGAAAACATTTTATATAGCCCACCTAATCATGAAGGGATTCACATCTAGATTAGGAGAGGTCATCGTGCCTCTTTACTCATCCCTCATCAGGCCCATAATCGAGTACAATGCCCCTTTTGGGATGTACCTTACCAAACACCTGCAGCAACTGGAAAGACCCCAAAAGTACCTCACCAAGAGGATCAAAGGGCTCAAACAGATGCCATATGCTGCCCGGTTAAAGAAACTCCAGCTCTACTCAGTGGCATACCACCTGCTCAGAGGTGACCTGTGCCTGACGTATAAGGCCATGTCCAACCTGAATTTAAGGGACATGCTGCACCTCAAAAAATCCAAATCCCATCGAGCTACACGCTTGAGAGACTTGAACCTCAGCACTGAAATAAATAGGACATGCTGGAGGGACAGATTCATAACCCAGAGACTCCCTTCACTATGGAATAAAATCCCAGTCCAGGTTAGGCAGAGTCCCTCATTGACTCTCTTCAAGAGGAATCTTGATGAGTGGATGGGAGATCATAGGTTTACCCCGAGTATCACTTCTGTGTCACTGTTAGACAGAGGCACAGTATACTAACCTCGAAAAAGGGCATAGCAAAATTAATTTAAAATGGGTGGCGAAAGCCAAACATACTCTGACTAGGCTTATAAATGCCTTAGGGCAGATAGCCTAGTATGAACCTATGAACCTATGAACCTATGAACAACATTCCCCCATGTTTTTCTCAAAAACACTGCAACACTGCAGTATACAAAGAGTGAAAACTTAAAAAGCTTAACTCAGACAAAAAAATGTTAGGGGCTGCCATTGCTATTATAAGCCAACATGTGCAAGATGCTGAGGGTGGTGCCATTGCGAATGCTGCTGAGCAACCCACAGTGCCGAGACGGAGAAGAGTGTGCAGACCCAGGGTAACCTACCAGGGGCTACATGAGCTGGAGATAGTAGAGTGCTATAGAGTGGACAGAGACCTCCTGCAGCAAACTGTTGAGCTGTGCAGGCCACGCCTCACACACAAAACCAACAGAAGGGAACACATCCCAGTGGAAACCAAGTTATGTGTTGGCCTAAGAATACTAGCAACAGGCACCTTCCAGAGACCAGCCATCCCAGGCATCAGCATCCAGGATACTGCACCAGTTCCTGAATGTCATGTCAGCACATGTCGGTGATCATGTATATTTCCCCAATTCCCGTGAGGCATTGGCCAGCAATATGTGTCTTTTCCAGCAAATAGCAGAATACTCTGAGGTAGTGGGTGCAATAGACTGCACGCACATACACATCAAAGCACCAGCTGGTGAGCGAGGTAGGGCCTACATCAACAGCAAGGGCTTCCCCTCCATCAACTGCCAGGCTGTGTGTGATTCTCAGGGCATAATACTGAATGTGAGTGCTGGCTGCCCTGGAAGCTACCACAATTCCCATATCTGGCATCTGATGCAGCTGTACCAGACATTTACCAATGGGGACATCCCTGATGGTCACCTAGTGGGGGATGCTGGATATGCACTGGAGCCGTGGCTGATGACACCCATCAGAAATGCACACACACCTGAACAAGAACTCCATAATGAGGCACACCCACAAACACGAAATGTAATCGCGCGTGTGTTTGGGATGCTCAAGTCATGGTTCCAGTGCCTGGACACATCTGGTGGAGCCTTGCAGTACTCACCAACTACATGCACCCAAATTGTCATGGCATGTGCCATGCTACACAATATGATCCTGTGAAAACAGCTGCAGTAGGAACAGCATGGGGCAGGGCCAAACAGCCCCCCACCATTGCCAAGGCCATCACAGGCAGAGTGTGACTCGGAGGAGGAACAACCTGAGCCTGCCCCAGTAGGCAGAAGGAGGTGTGCCGAGTATGCCTTGGCCTTGGCAAAGAGGCAATGCATAGCACATACACTGGCTCATTAGGAACCCTGGAAATGATACCTCTCTCTGACTCACACATAACATAAAAGGGATGCCTAACTTGACACTACCTGTTTTCAAACATGTATAGGGAGTGTACTATGTGCATCTGACATAGGCAGCCCTGCAACACCCCCTTAGGCATGATTGCCATGTTCTAAGCAATATAAAGCAGTGCTAAGCAGCTTTTACCACTGTTTAGTATATGCAAACAAAATTGCCCGTGCTAACTAGCGCAACATCGGGCAACATTGAGCAATGTTAGGCAAGGTCGGGCAAAGTCGGTCGAATTTGCGCAAAGTCAGGTAAACATGCTCACATTTGCTTTACTGCTCCTTAAGCAGTCTGGTCTGCCCAGCATGAAAATAAAAAGCAGTGACAGGGATCGAACCCAGGATACTGTGCACTATAGTCACAGTACTGAACCACTAAGCCATGACAGCATTTCACTGGCACAGACACAGCAGGACAATTATACACTAATGCAAACACAAAGAAATGCAGTATCATGCCCCTAAAGAGGCATATGGGTAACCTCCCCCACAGGCCTATGCAGACAGAGAACAGCAGACCAGGCGGTGTGATGTGGGTTGGGTAGGCTATGAAGTCGCAATCTAATATACGTGACATTGGATGCTAAGATCTGTAGTACAGTAGTATGCCTCAAGCCAGTACGATAGTCAACAGTACAGACTGAAATGGTGTACCTTACATAGCAGTGCAGGCCTAGAAATGTGTATAAGTGTCAGGTGAAGCCCTCATCCTATGTACACCCACAGTAACAATCAGGTGTGCCCCCGGGTAGAAATGTACAAAGAATAGCTGCCCCCCCCCCTGTATGTAGAAATGTTGATAAGTCTATGCAAAGTGTCTTATGGAAGCCCTGCAGGCACAGCATGATCCCTGTTGATTTATGACACAAAGGTGAGCCCTGCAGTAAAAATGCAACTTGATTTTCCACACACATATAGTATAAATGTCTATACCGGGCATGCTCACACACTTCAACAAATGTAGTGGATTTCAGTCAGCAACATACTGAAAGGTCATACTGGGCATGCTCACACACTTAGGCCATGTCTGAGTACAGCAGTGGGCCACATATATCTGGCAGTTGCATGTTTTACCCCAGGAACCTGTCACTATTCACCAATCCTGCCTTGTGCACACAGTTATATGAAAACAGACACATGTAATATATTGGAACCCTGTCATAATCAAACTATGCACCACAAGTTCTTAAGTTGTTCACAGAAAGTGAAAAAGCAAAGAAGATCAATAAACCTGCAATCAGTATCATGAATAAACAATGTGCACTCCAAACATTATCCAGTCCATGTTCTGGCAAAAGAATCTGTGAAGGAGTCCATAGAGAACCATGATGCTTCCTTCCGCTATGTCATAAATAGCAATGTACACTCATATATGTCCTGAGTCAGTGCAAACTGTAAATGACTGACATTGCCAACATCCTGTCAGACAGGCTCATACAAACATACCCCCCTCTCACTGACAAAAGGCCCTATCATCATACCTGGAGATTGTGAAAGCACAGATATCACATATAGAATGGGTAAACAGCTCCTTCCAAACCTGAAAACATGGCATCTATGGGATTACATTGTTTCCCTAGCTGTGTCATAAGTGAACTCCAGAACAAACAGATCCTGCACCTGAACAGTCTGTTGAGCCTCACCCTCTGTACAGGATATGAAACTGTTGAATGTGTTACAGCAACGTTTGGCACACTCCACAAGTGTTGGTGCACAACAGACCATGGGAACTATTGTCTTATAAGCCGATTAAGCCTGATCTGCAAGGCCATGGAGTCCATCATGATGGAACTCATAAACAGAGCTATTGGGAGCCTACAAACACCCAACCCTACCAATTTTGGTTTGGTCAGGGACAGATCATGGTTCCCAAACCTGCTAGACTGTTTTCAAGGCAGTCACCCAGGATATACATCAATGAAATGAACTACACACATTCCACATAGACCTTGAAAAGCCCTTTGCCAACATCCCAGACACATGTCATATCCACAAAATCAACAACCTGTGCATAAATATGTATGTCATCTGATGGATTGCCAACTGGGGCACAGATAGATCACACAAGGTAAGAATTGTGGTCTCTTGTTCAAGCTGGTAACAACTGCTGTCCCCCATGGATCAGTCCTGGGACACCTCCTGGTGTATACTTTTTAGAAATACAGTCAAACACACAAGGGCTATGTTTAGCAAAGTTTGTGGATGACTGCAAAAACGTTGTCATAATCGATGTTTGGGACAACAGAGACATCCTTAAAAAGGGTCTCAGTCAGGCAGATGTGGTGTCAAAATTATGGCCTCAAGCTACAGTCATACAAATACCACATAGGTGCCAACACCCTAAATATGGAGGTGATAATAAGGGATCTATGGACACATGTGGATAGTCATCTCTACTTCCAGAAACACATTCACAAAGTGGTCAGAAAATCATGCTATGTGTTCCCACAAACTGCCAAGGTCTTTGCATGTAGGTCAAAGGAGGTTCCCTCTACTCATCAGTCATCAGACATGTCAGAGAGTACCACAACACACTTGCGATGAATCTGACTAGGCACCTTCAGCAGCTGGAAAGACCACTGACGTACCTCAACAAGAGGATTACTGGCCTCAAACAGTTGCCCCATGCAACAAGACTGAATTGAACTCAATCTGTACTCTGTTGCATACTGTCTACTTAGGAGATCTCTGCCCAACATACAGGTTCATGTCATGGCAACACTCAGATCTGTTCTGAGTTACAGCTCAATGGCACTAAATATACAGACCCAACTGATATTGCCAACATCCTGGCAGATAGGATCAGTGCTAACTTTACCACCCTCTCACCCATAAAAGAGCACATCTCTATAATGGAAGACTGCAAAGTTGCTGTCATCATGGCTGCACAGGTAAAAAACACTCTCCAAAGCCAGTATCACAGCATCCATGGGACCAGATAACTTCCCAGGCTGTGTTCTACACAAACTACATAATGAACAGGCACCACACCGAATTACCATGTTCAGTCATAGCCTCACCTCAGACTTTGTGCCTGCTGAATGGTGCACAGTGACAGTAATCCCACTACACAAGGGTGGAGACACCACAGACCCCATTAGCCTGATGAGCCTGCTCTGCAAGGCCATGGAATGTATCATCATACAACTTATAAAAAAAGACATTGGTAATCTCCAAACTCTGGACCACAACCATGTTGGGTTTGTAAAATGCAGTTCATGTCTCCTAAACCTGATAGATGACATTTAAGCAGTCACCAGAACCGTAGACAAGGGTAAGGTAGTTCACACAGCCTATGTAGATCTTGCCACAGCTTTCAACACCATCCCCCACTCTGGAATTATAGATAAACCCACTAAACTAGGTATAAATTGCTATGTCACAAGATGGGTTGCCAACTGGCTCACTGACAGAACACACACTGTAAAAGTAGCAGACTCCAAGTATGACTTTGGACCAGTGATGAGTGCAGTACCACAGGGTTCAGTCCTGGGTCCTGTCCTGTTTTGTATCTACTTCCCTGAAGTAAACTTTAACATGGAAGGTCTGTGGCTAATGAAGTTTCCAGATGACTGCAAACTAGGAGCCATAATTGTAAATACTAAAGATGTGGACATCCTACAAATGGGCCTCACTGAGACAGATGCTTGGTGTCAAAGCCATGGCCTCAAGCTCAATGCCAAAAAGTGCATTGTCATCCCCTTTGGTAAAAACTCTGTAGCCATGAACTACAATATAGGCAGTAGTATACTTAACACTGAAAGTGTGATAAGAGACCTTGGGTCACAGGTGGACAGTGGACACACCTGTGATAATCACATCCCCACAGTAGTCAGGAACTCCTTCTATGTGGCACACCTCATCACAAAAGGTGTCTCATGCAGAATAGAAGAGGACATTGTTCCCCTCTATTCATCACTCACTAGATCCATAATAGAGGGCAATGCCCCTTTTGCTATGTACCTCACAAGACATCTACAACAACTGGAAAGCCTGCAGAAATACCTCACAAAGAGCATTAGCAGTCTGAAATACATGCCATACACAGACCATCTGAAAATGCTCCAGCTGTACTCTTTCGCATATCGCCTACTCAGAGGTGATCTCTGCCTAACATACAAAGCTATGTCAAACACAGAGCTGTTGGGCATGCTCCACGTAAAACATTCACAATCCCTCTGATCTTCGGCCCCAAAACCATGAGTGAAATACAAAAGGAAGGAATGTATCCATTTACCTTATGGATACCCACACCTTCAGGTAGTGGCACAGCATGAGGCCTTGGAGACCATGCAAGTGCAACTAACATTGGGCAAAGCTGCTTATCAGATTGCAGCCTGCTACAGATCACCTACCTTGTCTCAGGAACCTCACTCAGTATTCCTGAGAACACTGGAAAATATAAAGGTCCTACCAAACACCATTATATGAGGAGATCAAAACTACCCAAACATTGAGTGGGAGAATTACTTGTGTACAACGTCCTTTGCCCAATGTTTCCTAGAGTTTAAAAACTCAAATGCCCTGGAACAGCTTGTCACCACGCCCACTAGAGGTGACAACATATTGGTCCTGATCATCACCAACATGGGGTACCAGTGTTCCATAACAGAGATAAACCCCTCACTGGTAATATCAGATCATAAAGTAATCACACTGGACATCCACACCCCCCCCCCAGTAAAGGAAACCACTGTGAAGACATTTTCAAAAGCAAACTGCACACTTCCCAAGACCAAAGTGGAAAGTTCCAAAGCCCCCTTGCTATAGGATAATGCTATACAATCTGCCGATTCATTTACAAGTGCATTCTATGAGCATTCTACAGGGATGCATGGATCGAGACATCCCAAATAAAACCATGATGCACTGCTCCAAAAATAAGAAACCATTCTGGTGGTCATCACCCATAAATAAGCTATACAACAGAAGGAGGAAACAAACACATGACAGAGCAAACTTCACAAAAGGAAAGGCATCACTGATGAACAGACAACCTATCTATGTCAAACAGAGCTCCTCATTAGCACTCTTCAAGAAAAATCTTGATGATTGGATGGGAAATGGGAAATTCACCCCGGGGATCACTTCTGTGGCTCTGCTCAACAGGGGCACAGAAAAATAATTTTCTTAGGTGGCGAAAGCCGGGGTACATGTTTTGGCTAGGCTTGTATGGGCCCAAGGGCCAATAGCCTAGTACCTACCTATGAACCTATGATCATTATTAGGAAGAAACAATGATCGCTCATAAAATAATCCAAGGCCAGTTTCTAAAGACAAATTGCCAAGGAATGTAAGAATAACAACCACAAAGCCTTCGTTAGCTATACCAAACATTTAGGTGGCAACTTCCAAATATGCTGTCAGCTACTGCAAAATGGCAAGAAATACACTGAACCAACTTACATTGCCCACATCCTGGGGGACAAATTCAGTTCACACTCCTCCCCCATCACCCCCAAAAGGGCCTGTGTCCATCTCAGAAGAATGCAGAGCCCCAGACTTCATGGACATGCAGGTAAAAACAGCCCTCTCCAAAGCTAAGAACAAAGCATCAATGGGACTGGATGGTGTCCCAGGCTGCATCTTACACCAGCCCCAAAAGGAACTACACCCTCACCTACATTCATTATCCAGACTCAACCTTACCCCAGGATATGTACCCAAAGAATGGCATTAAGCAACAGTCATCCAGCTCCACAAAGGGGGTGCCACAACAGAACCTGGAAACCATTGCCCTGTAGGCCTACTCAACCTGGTCTGCAAAGCTATGGAGAAAATTATCATGGAACCCATAACCAGAGACATTGGGGACCTCCGGACACTGGACTCTACCCAACTTGGCTTTGTTAAAGGCAGATCCTGCCTCCTAAACCTAGTTGACTTATTTGAAACAGTTACCAAGGACATAGATGGAGGTGAAAGTAGTCCATACAGCCCACCTGGACCTCACTAAGGCCTTTCGACACCATTCCCCACTCTGGCATCATGGACAAGCTTATCAGCTTGAACATTAACAGCTATGTCACAGCATGGGTGGCCAACTGGCTCACAGATCAAGCACACATGTTCAGAGTTGCGGGTGCCATGTCCGACTCTAAACCAGTCACAAATGGCATCCCACAGGTCTTGGTACTTGGACCCCATCTGTTCAGTAGATACTGCTCAGAGGTACAGGCAAGCACAGGAGGAGTATGGCTGAACAAGTTTGCAGATGACTGCTAACTGTGGTCCATAATCGACTCTACGGCTGACACAGACATCCTCCAGAAGGGTCTTACAGAGATAGATACCTGGTATCAAAACAATGCCCTCAAGCAGAATGTCAAAGAATGCATAGTCATCCCCTTCGGATAAAACAAAGTGCACGCAAATTGCCACATAGGTGGTAATCCAGTATGTACGGAGAATATAATTGTGACCCTGGGGACCCAGGTAGATAGTAAACTCTGGTTTGATGATCATATTGCCAAAGTGTTTAGAAATTCCTTCTATGTAGCCCACCTAATGTCACTTAATGTAGCCCACTTTGTCTAGTCTGATGATGTCACCATCCTACAAATATACCTGTGGAAAAGAGAACTCCCAGTAATGTGGCTAGCGCATCGTGTTAATGCGTACTGCTCTAGTATCATAAAGTAGTTAGGTAGGGGTTTGAATCCTGCACACGACAAATGTGTGTGTGTATATCTCCTCGGGGAGGAGCAACCTTTTTGGAGACTACTAAACCACCTTAAAAGTGGTATACTTATCTTTGTCAAGTCTGATGATGTCACCATCCTACAAGTATACCTATGGAAAAGAGAGCTCCCAGTAATGTGTATAGCATGTTGTGTTAATGTGTACTGCTCTAATATCCTAAAGTAGTTAGGTAGGGGTTTGAATTCTGCACTTGGTGTGTGTGTGTGTGTGTGTGTGTGACACAGTTTGTAAAGGTGTTGTGGGTTTTGCTTTTACTACTGTATGACATATCACAATGACAACAATATGTGCATTGCACATGTCAAGTAGCTGTGTGGCAAATACATATACGTACATGTGACCTCAATTATTTCATAGGTGGGAACCCTGCTTTCTCCATGAACACATCTGTTATCTTTGCCAGAGTGTGCTGCCGCTTTACAGACCTTAAGTCACATCTGTATGCTTGTGACAAGCCCAGCCACTGCAGTGATCCCTGGCCTAGATAATCCGTGTCACACACACTCATTACGGTTTCTATTGAATAGTGTGAGTGAGGGTTTATGCCTGAGGTATATTTCAGACCTGTTCAAATGCAGCAAAGTCTGTCAATGATGGCTATTCATTATAGGTGTATAACAACCTTTGTGGATATGCATGCAGACCCCTTATTGTTTATGTGATCCACCAAGGGATTTCAAAATACCTTTGGAAATGTGATTACCAAAGGAGATAAGACATAACACTTGGCTGTATGTACACATCGGTACCTGTTTAACATGTTGGGGGCTACTACTTATGTGGTACTGTGGGGATACTATGTTTTGTAAAGGTGGATGACTATGCTTTAGTTGGCTTATAGCTTTACATCATGGGTTTGACAACAGGTATCTGTCTGTATGATACCCTTGTGGAGGATGTGTTTTTCATCTGGAGAATGCAGTATAGGCCACAGTATACATTTCCAGACATGGCCGGACATATCCCTACTGTGTTTGCTTGTACCTAACAGAGCTATATGCCAAACAGGAGTGGTCCCAGGAATGGGTGCAGGTGAATACCACTGGTTACTGGCATAGTATAGTATCTGAAGGATCCAAATGTTACTGTGTGTCCTACATCTGTGTGTCAGTTGTCAAGACATCATCTAATGATTGTTTATGGTCAGGCTGTTGATGTTATGTATGCTACCAGAATGCAAACCAATGACAGATAGTAACAGTATCACCCACAGCACAGTGTCAAACCATGTCATACACACATGTGTACCCAAGTTCCAAAATGTGTGTAGTACAATGCATACTGGCCACCAATAGAAACTATGGAGTGTTAACACTGTGTAATACAGGGCATGTCACCCTGCCCATGTGTCCACTATGCACATACATGCAGTCAGTGCACCTCCACCATGTTCACAAATGTACACCTGCAAATCTGTGCTGCACACATCCCACACATACTGTCCACTCTCTAACACATGTTGCCAATACTACACACATCAGCCAAGTGGCACGTGGGCAGACAATACACTATTGGAATTAACACTGGTGTAAACAATATTACATTGACAATCATAGCTTTAATGCATCATGCCTGCTCAGCTACACCTTCAAGGATATCATTACACTTTACTGCTGACAACATGCTAACATTGCTATACTGCTATAAAGTCACCCTGTGCCTGTTCCTACATCAATGTTACAGATGACAGGAGGTGGCACAGGTTTCATCATATGCACAGGGTGTGTTTTTGGTTTGCCAGAGGCCTACATTGAGCCATACAATCGACATGTATGTGTGTGTGTGTGTGTGTGTGTGTGTGTGTGTGCGTGAGGGCCAAGAGTACTGGTATGGGCCAATGTTGATGTAATGTGTGCGGGTATGTGTTAGCCCTAGGTGCCTGGTTTATATGTGTGTGTGTCTGCATGCATACAGTTCCACCATGTAGCTGCCATATATGGGGCTTTGTGGGACAGCCACAGACTGTACCTGCCAGGCTTTACAGATCACTGTCTCTGGTCATGGATACAGTACCTGTGCCTGGCAGGGGTGCTACTGACAGTATCAGGTACTAAGCCAGACTGGCTACTATCCTCAGAGGTAGACATATGTACACTGGACCCAGGTCCCTGCTGGGACTGGTCAGTGCCATGTGCATGTGATCTTCTAGGACGGTCTATGGACAGCCCACCCCCAACATTGCTGGGGCTGGTACTGGCACTACGGGAGCAGCTGTGACTTGAGGGCTGTCTGTGGTGACTGCCAGCTGCTGATGTTGCTGGCATATGTCCATGATGACGTCTCAACCATCCCGCACTGTCCTGACACATGGACATGATATTGTGGAGGACATCTAATGTCTCACCCCAACGTCTATCAGTGACCTCAGTGTAATTATGTATGGCACCTGCTAGGTCATGGATACTGTCATTTAAAGTGGTGTTATGTGCCCTCTGTGCCCTTAGTCCTTGCTTGGTGTACCATTCCATACGTGCCTGTGCCTTCATGACAGCCTGGAACATGTGTGAGGTTGTAAGACCTGTGGCACATCTGCCAGGGGCATGATGACCAGCAGTGCTCTGACAAGAACCCCTGGACATCTGCTTATGTGGTACAGTTCCAGACATCTGGGTATGGCTGCTGTGTCGGGATGCATGTGCCATAGATACCACACTGTCCTGGCCATTGCTGACTGTACACTGTCCCTCAGCTAAAAGCATTGGTGATGATGGATGTATTGGCAGTATGACTGTGTGCATGGATGGGGTGGACACTTGTGTACTGTCGATTGGTGGCCCAATGACAGACCCTGGCAAACATGCCTGTGCCTCAGCACACCTATCCTCATTATCACTATTTGTGTCAGTGACATCAGGTTCCCTGCTGCAGTGAACCAGCCCAACCTCAGTATCTGTGAGAGGAAGACAGGAAACACACTTTACGACCTGTACATGATGTCAGAACACATGCACACATGCACACATGAACACATGAACACATGCACACATGCACACATTCAAACATGCACACATGCACACATGAACACATTAACACATGAACACATGCACACATGCACACATGAGCACATGAACACATGAACACATGAACACATGGACACATGAATACATGCACACATGCACACATGCACACATGAACACATGCACACATGCACACATGAACACATGCACACATGAACACATGAACACATGCACACATGCACACATGAACACATGCACACTTGCACACATGCACACAAATACACTCCTCACTAAAGCAGACACACACACACACAAACACACACACACACACAGACACTCTCACACACACACACACACACACACACACACACACACACACACACACACACACATACACCACCAGCAATCCAGAACATACTCAATAGCGGTTGATGGTGGGGTACAGTATCACAAGCCAAACAATCATATCACACATGTCAGCATGCAGGACGTGTGTTGCTCAACAGCATGCAGTGTGATTGTAGACAGTCCTTGCTAATAACAGTATACATGGCTTTGATGCATGTGTGTTGTTATTCAGTGATTGGCCTCACCCTGGAACGCAATGTGTATGTGGACATAACATTGCTGTGCAAGTATTAAAAGCTTTCCAATGTCCTGTGCACCATCACCCACAGGTATACATACCATAGCTGGATGTGTATCTGTGTGTCACATTGATATCCATTTCTGATTAGAGCGTCTGTGTCTTTAGCAGATAATTGTGGATGCAGGTTTAGCTCATGCATGCTATGTATACACACAGGATGAGTGGTGCATGTATACCCAATGGAATACCACTGCTCAACATAGCCATTGTACAGTGGTTATGGTGAGTGTAGAACATATTGTGGACATGCCAGTGCCAGCCATGAAATGGCATGCTACAACACAACTGCAACATTAAACATCACACATACCCAATGTGTGTCATGTGACCTATACACTCGATAGCATTACAATGCATGTATGTGTCACTTTGTGCAAATGGTGATTGCTATGCATATTGTGTATAGGTGCATATGTTTGCACACACACAACATTGAGGTGTATAGCAATGAATGCTGTTTGTAGTACTGTGGTTACTGTAACTGGAAGGGGTGTAGTACCATGAGCCATCATCATGCAGCATCATGTGGTCACTCAAGGCTACTAATGTGTGCCAGACTGGCACCTATTATGCTGTATCTGAACTGCAGTACCATGGCTACATTCACCATTTCACAGCCAGTTGTTACATGGGTTTGTAAGGTGCCCAATAGGGAGCATTGCCTAACATGAATGCGCTGTGTGTTGAAGAGTGTTGCACCGCCCCATGATAGGCCTCTACCCCTCAGGTATATTATGTGTACAGTGTGGATGACATTTGGGATACTGGAATGTGACCTTACAGCGGGTGTCTGAATACGCCATGTGTAGCATATTAGCATGTACTGCGTATGACAAAGTTGTGTATGTTGTGTGCATGTGTAGCGACTCTGCCTATCCAATGTCCACTATAGTGTAGCCACAATTGTTAGGGATGCTCTGTGTATTGCATGCGTTTGAGGCAGCTACTCATGTTACTGAGACGTGCATAGTCTCACAGCAAACATGCACAGCATGCATTATGTGTAGGTGTGTTACATGTGTACATGGTCTACACCTCACCTATGACATGCACATTTTATTTGCAATATTAAATGTAGAACACACTCACCAGCATGGGTCTGCTGCCTTTCTGTCACACCAGAGGGACCTACAAGGATATGAGACAGTTTGTCAGTGGCAACAACTGTGGCATTGCTACTGTGGGTTTGGAATCTAACAGTAGTACAACGGTTGACAGTCACAGGCCTACAGATTATGTTCCAAATTATCAGTATTGCACAACACCAGGCTCCACATCTTCTAAGTACACAGTACACATCTCACATATGCATGATCTTCCAATAGAGGTAACAGTAGTCTACAGATATACCATGTTCCCTGCAAGCTCCGTGTGAACTTGCTGGGTGGCTCCAGCCTCCATGATGATACATGTTGGCTGTTGTTGTTGCTGTTGGCCAGGAGCCACCAGGCTCAGGAGAAGCTCCTCCACTCTGGTGAGGGGGGATGGATGGTAATCCCACCACCTATGGCAAGCTGTTGTCTATGGACATCAGACGAATGCTGCCAGACATGTCTAAGTAAATCACTGCAGTGATGGCTTACCTGCTCATATGTCAGGTTATGCATGCCTATGTCATTTACCCTACGGACAGCATCTTGCCACAGTGCAGTCCACTCATTATGGTCCTGGCTGGTTCTTGAGAAAAGCAGGGTGTAGTGCTGAACCAGACTGGTTCTTATGACTTCATCCTCAGCAGGACTATAGGTTGGGTTGTGATGGTGGGCCATGAACCCTGGAAGACAATGAAACAATATGTGTGAGCAAGTCATGTGGCACACTTAACATTCTACAGTACAGATATCACAGAACTGCCATATATAGCAACCTATTGGCTGTCAGAGGATACACACTTTCAATACCACATATCAGTGCTCAACCCACAACTACCTGACAGTGCCTGGCACGCTCTATATATTAAACTATGTTCTGCACAGCAACAAAGAGAAACCTCTATGTAAGACTGTACAACAGTGCATGGCACACTGTATGCGACACAATGCACCACCTAGCCACAGGAGGTATATATCAAGCTAATGCATAAAGAAATATGTCATCCATTACAATGATTGTAAAGTCCAGTTACAGTATTACCAGTATACCACACTAGTTGTTGATGGCAAACCCCTGCCTAACATATGTGCACATTCATGAATATAGGTGGCATACTGCTGTACTAGACTATACATGTTGCTAGATATGCACTTATATCCTGTAACACACATATGACCGAGGGCATGTTACAGGCATACCCACACATACATCAGACATACATACAAGACTCAAAGGTATGGCAACCCAGATGAGCTTTACGTGTGTACCATACAGTACTGTGTGTCAGTACTTACAAAACCTTATGCCTGAGGTATGTAATCTGTGAGGACTACAGGGAACACACAAAACAGTGGTTCCAAGCAATGTGGACATACACCATACTGTGCTGTTTAGGCCTACAGCTTCAGGTAGTACTATAGTTCATACGGGATTTGGATTCACCAGCAGTACCAATCAATAAGCATACATGTACTGCTTTAGCCTACAATGGCACACCCCAGTTAACACCAAGGGACTATGTCAGACCATATGCCATACTGCTTTTTCTGCCTAGCAATAGCATACACATCTTTTGCTGGGATCAGAGCTAGGACACAAAATACCATGACAGAAACAGTTTCCCACTAAGTTATCCCACATATACACAACTTTGACACATTCACCAACACATTCACCATCACACTCAGTCAACCTCACATAGCAATTATTGCAACAAGTACATTTGGGTATGTATCGGTTCATAGGTAGGTAATAGGCTATTGGCTCTAGGGCCTATAGAAGCCTAGCCAGACGGTACCCTGGCCTTTGACACCCAAGTAATTTAATTTCATGTGCCCCTGTCAAGCAGAGTCATAGAGGTGATTCCTGGGATGTATTTCCTATCTCCCATCCAATCATCAGGATTATTCATGATGAGTGCTAATGAGGAGCTCTGTTTGCTATTGATAGGTAGTTTGTTCCAGAGTATGGGATGTCTCTGAGATAGGAATCTATCCCTCCAGCATGTTCTGTTATTGAGGTGACAAGGTTTAGGTTCCTAGAGCGTGTATCTCGTAGGGATTGTGATCTGTTTATGTGGAGCATGTCCAACAGCTCTGGGTTTGACATAGCTTTGTATGTTAGGCAGAGGTCACCCCTGGGTAGGCGGTATGCAACACAGTCTAGCTGTGGTTTTGTGAGATGGTCTGCATAGGGCATCTGTTTGAGGCCAGTAATACTCTTTGTGAGGTATATCTGTGGCCTTTCCAGTTGCTGTAGATGTCTTGTGAGGTACACACCAAAAGGGGCATTGTACTCTATAATGGGTTTTATGAGTGATGAGTAGAGGGGAACACTGACCTCTTTTTCCCTGGATGACACACCTTTTGTGATAAGGTGTGCCACGTAGACAGATTACATGACTAGTGTGGCACTGTGATTATCAAAGGGGAGACTACTGTCCACCTGTGTCCCATGGTCTCTTATCACACTTTTGGTGTTAAGTAGACTACCACCTATGTGGTAATTCATGGGTACTGAGTTTTTACCAAAAGGGATGCCAATTCATTTTCGACATTGAGCTTGAGGCCATGGCTTTGTCACCAGGCATCTGTAGCAGTAAATATGACTCTCTCTCTGTGTGTGTGTATATATATATATATATATATATATATACACACACATACACACACACACACACACACACACATACATATAAACATCCATAGATATACATATAGGCACATATACAATCCACCTTTCATGGTGGGAATATCAATTATGCGAAGGTTGTGAGGTATCCAGTTATGTAATAATATTGCACAGTCTTGTGCGAAATGCATTGAAGGTGTTCTCAGCCCATGTAGCTTTAGCAGGCCTCACTGGCTGCAACACTGCAAATCTAACAAATCACACCCACAGTGTTTAACCACCACATGTCATATATAAGCACTGTATGCTGTCTTGTTTGCCACACACTACAACCTACATACAAATATGCACATAACAACCTTCACCAACATATATATGTCCACCCTTCACAAACAGTTGCAGTATGTCCCTTGCTCTATGCACATGTACAGATGCTAATATATCTGACACAGATACATCTCTCCGTATGTGTGTGCCATACTCACACAAGGTCCACACTGTTGTACATCCCTGGACCTCACGGCTGACCTGTTGGGCCTTGCTGCAACATGAACAGGTGTCACATGTGAGCACACAGTAATATTAGAGGGTGTATATATAGCTGCAAATGCTAGATTAGCATACTAGCCTGGTACAGCAGTTGCCAATGCTAAGCTACGCATTAATATGACTATCACGCATGTGTTACTCTGTCACATCCATGTTTATATAGCTGTATGCGCTACTCCCCAAACAGCCATTGTCCACACTACTGTACAGAACACAGATAACATGGATCAGATGTTTGACATTTAATGCTGAGCTACATATGTCACAGTTATGTCGCATTGCACACAGCTACACACTGATTTGTCCCTGGCAGTAGTTATGCAGGGCATCTGTGCATAGATATGTACTGCTGCCACATATGGATGTTTCAAAGCATGTAGAGTACTCTTCAAAAACATCTACTACATGCCAGTAAATACATATCTATTACATACCTTTCCTTTGTATGTGTTGGTAGTATTATGTTCCGTGTGTCTTTGGCTTTTTTTTCTGTTGATGTTGATGTGGGTGTGTGTGTGTGTCTCTCTCTCTCTCTGTCTCTGTCTCTCTCTCTCTCAATATCTGCAATGGAATGATTGCATGTGTGGGCAGCAAGTACAGCCTGCTTTTATAGGTATCTTCACATGTGCATGTGATGGCCTCTGCACCAATTGCTGGCCACCATTTGGTAATTACATGCAGCCTGCTGTGTGGTAATTGCAGTACTCACTGTCATAGCAACCCAATGCTATAAATTGCTTAGTCAGGTAGGTGTACCACTTTCAGCTTTCCAAAGTGGAGCCCATGCTTGTTTGCTGTGGACACCGTTGTTTAAGTCTGAAGGTTGGTATAATTCTTATATCTGAAGCTAGGGGTGTAGTCAGTTATTTAAATGTTGTACTCAGACCTGAATGTTGCCACTTCCAGTACACAGATGTCAGTGTAGAATTGTACTCACCCCTACAAATGCTAACACAAGATACATGGGAGTATGTAGTTTCTTTTCTACTTATACAATTAACTGCCATACAAAAGTAGTTATTGAGATGTATTCATTTGGCACATGAACTGTTTGTGAACTGCTATACTGTGAATATTAATGTACTCACTTCTGCACAGTTTGTGCTTTTTTATTGTTGACATTAGCACAGGATTTTCAAGAAAACTGGACAGTTCCAGTACTGAGTATGCCTACCTGCATCCTTGGTAGACCCTGAACACACAGGTATATTGTACATTCGGGTGGGGATGCAGACATACAGAGAGCGTTATGTATTATTGTGTGAAAGTTATCTTGCTGGACTTAAAGGGTTGCTGTGTACCTGTTAGTTTAGCAAGGCAAGTAGTCTGTCTGCATAGCTCCCAACTGTGGACCTGTCCAGATGGTAGCCAGATGTTAGGCTGTTATTCTCTGTCTGTGCAAGGCACAGGTCTTTTTAGCACTGGTACAATGGCATTGTTACAGTCATTTGCTACCAGTACATGGCTACATCCTTTGGTATTTCAGTGTTGTATTCCTACATAAGGGTATGGTTGTGGAACTCCTTCCAAAGCTATTTGCACAGTGTGTAACAGCAGAAAAGCTGATATGCCTGTGTGTTTCTGCCTCGGACAGGTCTCTGAAACACTCAGGTACATATTTGAACAGAGTGAGGTAAAGGTAGGTAAAAGTGAGGTACACCTTCAAAATATTAGAGACAGTAAGTGGAGACTTCGAGAGAACCAGTGCATATGGATTACTACACATTTTCTGAAGTACAAGTGGTGTCTAACTCCTACATATTGTCATTATTCATTAGGTGTAATACCCCACCTTTCTGCCTAATGTCAGTACTTCTTAGGGGATTCAGAGAGATACAGCTAACATGTTTCAAAATCAGGGACATCCCTGAAATGTAGTCACAGTTGGGATGTATGTCCTCTGCCCTAATCAGATATGCCACTGTTTGTCCTGCTATGATACTGTGTGGGGGTTGTAAAGTGCTGCTGTAACATTATTTACTGCTAGAATGGCTGGTTCTCTTATCACAGTCATGTAATGCAATTCCACAACAACTGCTGGTAAAGTTCCACAGAACAGGTTTTGTGTTATGGCATTCCTATCTTTCCTTTACATTCACTCATTCTGATGCATGATATATCTATTTCAGCAACAACCTGCTGTATATCTACTGTGGCTTAGTGGTACTTCATGCAGTCTAGTGTGTCCGGGGTTCGAGACTGACAGAGGTGTTTTATTTTGCTGCTGAGCAGAACAAGGGCCCTCACATGCAGGGCGACTAAGGCACTTTTAAGCAGTTGTAAGCGGGTTTGCACGTGTTTACGCAAAGCTTAGCAATAATTAGCTAAGCACACACAAGCATACACAAGCGCACACTTGCGCAAACCCACTAACTACTGCTTAAAAGTGCTTACTCCCGCTAACCCTCACGCTCATTTCTCTGAAAAGAAAAGAAAATGGGGAAATAGGAAAGTAGTGAAAAATGGGCACAGAGAGGGAAAGACATTAGGGAGAACAGCTCAGGATGTACAGGATGGGTGTAGGGTAGGACCATAGCTGCCCATTTCTTTTACAGCAACAGCTGTGCATATGCAATAATTTTGGAGGAAAATATGAAACCTTCCACCCCTGAGAGAGGGGTGAGGACAACAAAGTATGTTGTGCTGCCAATTAAATATTAATGAATGTGTCCAGCAGACATGTGTACAAAATGGGCAGCTATGTATGGGGCGTAATTTTTTTTTTTGGGAGCAGATTGCCCTTTTTTTTCAGGTGAGAGTGGAATGTGGGGTAGGGGAAGTAGGTATATTTGGGGAGGTAGGTTGGGGAGGTAAACAGACAAGACAAACAAGACACATACAGGGGCAGAATATGACACATGAGGTGGGTGAACACCATTGACGGGGAAGGATGTTTGGAAATCGCAAACCCATGAGCCCACAGATGGCAACAGTGGAACTGAGATCCCCACCCACGGGCAGTCACCATTGCACCCTCACAGCCCAGAGGGTGGCTGTGCAGGGGGCTACGTAGGAGGGGCAGGCTCACCCATGAGTCATGCCACTCGTGCCTCAAGCTGGCATAGAGGATCAGCGACAGAACGCTCGATCTTCCTATGCACCACAGCCCGGACCATTCGGAGGGTGATAGGTGGCCCTCCTCTGCCCACACTTGCATGAGGGAGATGAGCCCCATCCCCTGCAGTGCTTCCACCTGAAGGTTTCACAGGGCCAATGGAGCAGGAGGTCCCAGGCTGGGCACCGGACCTGCTGGTGCCAGGTGCCATTGCCAGCTGAGGTGGGACAGGTGGGTCCGCTGGGACCGGCCTTACCATACATTCTATGTTTAGGAGGATTTAATGAAAATATGGGTTAGTAACAGTCAACAGCATTGCCAATTAGTTATAACAGCATGCAGAAGTATTCCCATTAACCCAACACACTAGAGTTCCAACAGTTGAACAGCAAGCATGACGCATGCATATATAGAACAACAGTGGACATTACAATAGCATGCAGGTTTAATTGATGGCAACAGGCCACCAATACTGTGGTATTTGAACAGGGCACATGCATTGAAATAAATGCAGATATTTATAAACCAATAGGACATATGTCCCAACAAATGTTTTGAGATTAGACATACCCACTGAGGTGTGGGATTACATTTAGTATGCACATACAATAGGGTGGAAAATGATAGCTCCATTAACAACTTATATATCCTTCTAGTTTGCACTACATTCCTATTAACTGCAGTTATATGTCCCCTACATGTATTATTACACTACCCAATTGTCCTTAAATTGGGAAATGGGTTTTGCTAGATCTTTACATACATGGGCTGTATCTGACATACAAACTGTCCAGGATGCGATGTTACTGCTACATATTTTGTGAGTTGCTCAGACACACTACTGCTGAGATGGTACACTGACAGCTCTACTTTCCTATACTTATCTAGATATGTTTAGGTGAAATTATCAGTTATATGTTAACAGCTTCCTACATTTCTGCCAGTTCAATGACATTTCTGGGGAACATAATACCAAGCTACTCATGTGCCAGATTTACCTGTACATGCTGGGCATGAACCAACAGTTGAGGACTGTATATATGCTTAACAGCTACTGGCACTCCCTTCATCCACTTTATATGGGCCTACCCAAATGTGGGTTGACAGCGCTTAATACAACAGTACTATTTCTATATTGCAAGAGTACAACAACATATCAAAGAAAGTGACACGGACACACTCCAGGAATTATACCTTTATTAATTACATAACACACTTTTCTAGAGGCTCTCTCATTTATTTGATATAACAGTACACGCAGAAGACTTATTCAAGACATTTTATACCTTTATTAATGGGTTACAACAGTCTTTTTCAGGCTCTCTCACTTATTTTATATAACAGTACATGCAGAGAAGTTATTCAAGACTTATTATACCTTTATTATTGGGCTACAACACTTTTTTCAGGCTCTCTCACTTATTTTATATAACAATACATGCAGAATAATTACTAACCTGCCTGGTGGTGCAGCCTTAGCAGCCTATCTGCATAGGCTTGCTGATTCACAGCATGGACACCTGCAGCTATGAAGTAAATGAAGTGATATTGAGACATACCTATCCATAATATAGACTACAATGGCAATTCTTACATACTTAATTCCATGGCTGCCTACTCAGTAGTGGGACATTTTCCATCCCACGGGCCTCCTGTATCCACTGGTTCAGTTAGTCCTCCTTGCGTCTCTTCAGGTCTGAGTAGTGATGTCTGACATGCTCACCAGTCCGAGGGATGCCTGTGGCACTGGTGAGATCATGAGCTAGATGGTTCCAGGCTTCTGCTTTGTATTGGGTGCCCTGGAACTGGCCCTGCAGGAGTCTCTCCTCATGATTATGGACGAGGAGCGAAACCATTACTTTTGACTCCTCAATGCCCCAATGTTGCACTCAAAATCAAGAGCCCTCTCCAACACCGGCCATGCTGACTGCAGATGGGAGCTACAACCAGTTATGGAAAGTATTCCCACCTATGGAGCTTAAATATGCCTCATTTCCCACACTTATCTGTGATTGGCTGGTTTTGAAAAAACTCAGCTGAAAACACACCTGCTTAGCAATGGCTAAACTTCCATTGATATGTATGTGTATGTTAAAAGTGCATGCATATGAAAAGCTGTCATGGCTTAGTGGTTCAGTGCTGTGATTATGGTGCACAGTATCCTGGGGTCGAGGTGTGGCTGTGTTTAGCCATCTTTGCTCAACTTTGCCCAACATTGCTCTACATTGCTCTACATTGCTCTATGGTGCTCTATGTTGTTTGACGTTGCCCGGTGTTGCCCGACTTTGCCCGATGTTATTCTAGTTAGCGTGTTGTGCAGCTACGCGCAAACATGTTCTGTTTGCGCTAGTTTGCGTGATGCGCAGCTCCACGCAAAGCTATTGCACTAGTTAAAGCAGTGCTAAGCTATGAGCAATTATACTTAAATATGCTTAATACTGATAAACTTTGCTTAGCAATGCTTCACATTGCTTAAGATATGTTACTTATGCATTCATTAGTATGCATAACCATTTCACCTTCATATATATATATATACATCTATATATATATATATATATATATATATATATATATATATATATATATATATATATATATATATATATATATATATATATATATAAAATTTGTTCACTACTACATAGGCCATTTCAATGCGTTTTACTAAAATTTAACAGATAAATGTCAGGAATTATTTTTATATACAGATTTCCAACAGAAAATAGAAAGGGGAGTGGTGGGACTCAAACCGGGAATGCCTCCTCTTTGTGCGAAGGCTCTGTCACTACGCTATTGCTATTTTGCTTAATTTGCATATAAGTTTCTTATTATCCTCTTTGATGTCTAAACTGCTAACTGTAGCTAAGCAATGGGCAAACCCGCACAAACACACGCAAATACGGGCAGCTATATCAGGAAAAATTAAAAAAAAATAAAAGTTTTACATTTTATAATTGTACTGGGATTTAGAATGTGGGGGAGTGTAGTGTTGGGTATGTACACATTTGAGCGGATTCGCTCATGTCAGTTGACATTTCCCAATTGAGAGACTTGCAGAGGTGTGGATTTTTGGACTGCTCGGCAGTCCGACACACCCCCTGCACTCGTGCACGCTCCGTGTTAGCCTTAGAGTTGAGGCAGTGTGCCCTCATGAATATGCATGGCACACTGACGTCTTACTCTTAGACTGCAGTTTCCGTGTAAGACTAACTTAGTCTTACACAGAAGGTTAGTGAATCCTGGGGATAGTCTCAGCATGTATATAATCTGGTAAAATGTTAAAATCCCTGCAGCCATGACAGGATGGTCAACTGAAGTAGTAAGCTCAAAAAGGAGAAAAACAGATGAAAGCTTGAAGAATGAGAATCAATTATCTCAAGGTGCAAAGGTTAGAAAAGCAGGTCTGCAGTGCATGTTCTCTTAAGGAGTAGAAAAGTCACATTATGAGCTAATGATTGTCAATAAGACTGCAATGAGTAGTAGAAGGTACATTCTAGGGACTGGTGCTAAACGTGGTAGGGAAATGCTGATATGTAGTGCATTGCATTTGTCACATTTTATGACTTTATCATCAATGCACTGAGACCTATGAGACTGAGAAAACTCACTGAATAGCAAAATGAGGGAGATAATTTTAAATGTTTAAGCCAGAAAGAAAAAGTAGAAGATCTCAACATTCTTAGCAAGTTATAAATAACTTACTTTTCTGAGGACCAAACAGTGATGATTTTAGTGTGGGACAAATAGATGAAACTGATGATATCTTATTTTGCCTTCAATATTGAATGAAGTTGGGGTCAGGTCATGTGCAGGAGCAGGGCTAGGGTTAGGCTGTACTCTATGCAACCTTAGTAATGCATGCTAACCCTAACCCTACTGAGATTCAATGCACAGCACACAGTAGGTATGAGATACATTATTGGGTATACGTATTTTTTATTATTTCTTTATCTGTGTGTGTGCATATGTGTGTTTCTGTGTGTGTGTGTGTGTGTGTGTGTGTGTGTGTGTGTGTGTGTGTGTGTGTGTGTGTGTGTGTGTGTGTGTGTGTTTAAAAAGAATTGCTACTCCACCTCCTCTTTTTGTTAGTCTAACATTATTATATTATATCCGGGGGGGTGTAGTATTTCGTTACTAGTTATTTTTGGCTTTAGTCAAGTTTCAGTAGCTATGTCAGGGTTGTAGTTTGAGACAGTCATATGGGGATCATGGGTCTTGTTACATATGCTTTGAAAATATATGTATAGGAGACTCAGATTGTGAACCAGCTGTGGTTTGGGAGATGAGTTGTGTTGTTTTGAAGGGGTGTGGTTAGTTCTGACTGTATATTGGTACTTGTGCCAGGATAGGGGTAGATGTGCTCACTTTGGGGCAGCTTAGTTATGGTATATAGATATGTGTAGAAAAATATAGCCTTTTTAAATGTATGCAGGTAGGGAGGTAGAGAATGATGACTTACCGAGCTTTAAGTGTTTAAAGGTGTGTATGTTTAGTAGTGGATATAGCTCAGTAGATATGTTTGAATAATGTGGTGTATTAGAGGACTGTTGTTGTGGATTTGTGGAAGAGAAAATGGATAGATTTAACTGTAATTGTAAGACTGTGATGTGTGTGAGAAGAGTGAGTAGTGTTATGGCTATTATTAAAGAAAGTTTTATTCTTGAAAGAAACGTAAGAAATGTCATGTACTTTGTGACAGTGGGAGTAGTGTTTCTTGTAGGGTTGGATTGCTAGGATATTGTGTAATATATGCTTTTTGAAGGCTGAAACAGAATTAGACTGTGTATAGGTTTTAATATTGATGGAGGATGGAGAGAAGCTGCTAGAGGCAGTCATTTGTTAATTGTGAGAGGTGGGTGTGGTTTGGGAAGTATAAATGTAGGTGTGGTTGGGATAGGTAGGGGAGTATAGTGGAGCCTAAGCGGAGCAAGGGTGTAACCAAGCAGGACCCGCATTGTATTCTTGATAAAACAATCAGTGGGGCTGAATTTAGGAGTATGATGACCTTATTAAGACAATATTACAGAGATCAAGTCACAACAAGTTAACTGTATTTTGTGCCAGTGCTTCTGACAGTGAGGAAAAATATCAGCAGACCATATTTATGTTAGCAAATATGAACAGTGAAAACACCCGCAGAAAGGCACCACAGGAAAATGGAATCTTTTTAAAGGAAGTTAAATTTTTCTTTCTTTCAACTATAGTGATAGCCCTCTATTTAGGTTGGTAAAAATACTGTCAACCTCAGCCTTAACATGCTCTTGAGTTGAAAATCTCAGAAATACTTATATTCAGGGCCTGGATGTCTGTGGTAAGAGACTGCATCAAAAGTTCATTATGTTCTATTAACAGTTTCAACAGTTTCAGCCCTGTATCATTAAAAAACTAAGTTGTTGATCATCAGGCCATTAGGGAACTTGTAAACCCTAAGACCTTTTCGAACAATCTTCAGGTTAATATTCTTCAAAAATAAAAGTTTTCATATAGCAGGCTTTGATATTTGTTAGCAACTATACTGAGGTAAACTGTCCTACTAAACTTGATTTAAGTTTGGAGACTGACCTCTACGCAAGTTTTTTTTTTTGGTTAGGAACTGTTATACAAGTGTATTTTTTTTAGACTTTCCACCTAGTATAGGATGTTACTGTTAGAAAAAAGGTACATTTATTTGGAGGATGTGATATTGTTAGATAAGTAAATACTGGATGGAAAAAATATTAAATTAGTTTTAGTGGAAGGGGCTGGAGTACTGTAGTAGTATGCACACAGTAAGATAGCTAGATGCATTAACTAGTGAGTACATCAGTAGCTTATGATTATGAGTTGAACATTAATTATACTTTAAATCTTTTTATCAAATGAGGGGGTAGTTCTCGGTTGTAGATGACTGGTCTCAATTAGTATATTGGCAAAGTTTTCTGGAAGGTGGATGGTGATGCACTATTTAAATATTTTGTTTTATTGTCTACAGCTGAAAAAGAAGAAAATAGAGTAAGACATAGTTAGCAGAGGACAGGAAAAAAATTTAACTTAAAATGTGCTCAATATCGGTGAGAGGTGTAGAGGTTAGGGAAATATACACAAGTATACCCCTACCTTCACCACTGAAGTTCCCTGAGGTCCCTGAGGTCCTTTGGCAAATGATTAAGACATGCCTTTGTAAGGACTTAACAGTTTGTGTGGAAAGTACAGGACATTGAACAAATTTGCTAATAGGTAAATGTGTAAGTACCTGTTAAAAGGTAAATAAGTTTAACACAGATTTTTGCAAGAAAAACAGTTTAACCCAGAAATTTGTATGCTGCAAAATACTTATGCCTTCATCACTACTAATAATTCTAAGCAGCAAATAATGCCCTATAGTTAAACATACATGCTACAGTACCAAATACTGAAATACTCACAGAAAGTATTTTTATAACAGTATAAAACCAATAAACAAAGACATATAGACCCCTGCACATTGTACTATAACAGTCACTTGCCAGGGATAGTTAAAAAATATGTATTACAATACGAAAAACACTAGAATGCAGGTTGACAACAGTAGTAATTAAAGAGTAAGGGAAGACATTTAGCTTAACACAGTGGTTGTCCAGGGGTGTCATTTCCATATGGACAAATTCATGAAGTCTCAGATTAAACAGAAAGAAAATAAAGCCCATCTTATATACCCAATGCAATTTAAAATTGCATATAGCATAATTAAAATAGGGTTCACCAATATCACAGCCAAAAAAAGACATGCCTATCTATATGTCTGACAAAAAGCAGGTTATATAAGAAAAGTGACATAGTCAATGCATTTTAAATGACCAGCACGAATAGTAAAAACATATGATCCTCCAGCATTGTATCAGAAAAAAAATGAAATTGCCTCACATAATGTATGAAAAACATGGTAGACAAGTTCCAAAGTATGGTTTGTTCTTGGGAAATACTACAACATTTATGGTAGCAGAAAAAATCATGTTTTTATCAAATAAGTCTGCATATTGCAGTTCACTTGATGTCTCAAATAAATTATTCAGTCAGTATCAGTGTATATTTAGTGTTAAGATACTTATAAGAGGTTTCAGAAGCTGAAAATAATATGTACTTTAAACACACTGGGAGTAGAATGTAAGTTAAATAACATAACAAAGCCACATGGAGCTGCATAATGCACAGACCCAAGCACCTAGACCCTAAAGTAGTTTGCAGCAGCCCTAGTGAACTACACAGTGCAATGTAGCCAACAGCCAGGATAAATAAGCTCAACACTATTGTTACACAAGGTTCCTGAGCTGTGCTTATTTACTTAAATTGACATTCATATGTTACTATGATACCAATCTCTTTTAACTAATAACTATCTTGATAGACTATAGATGTATAGTTTATTTAAACTCTTCAGTTCTTCATAAATCATGTCAAGTTTTACTTCACATTGGACAAAAGAAAAGATCAATCTACTTGTCTGCCCTCTTTGAAAGGTGTGAAAGGGGAATATAGGAAAGATGGAAAATAGGGAGACATAGCAATAAGGGAGACACAAAACTAAGCCATTATTTTTCCAACTTTAAGCATTGAGAGTGTTATGTTTGAGGACGTGGGAGAGCAGGGCTGCTATATATTTGGTGAGGGATAGATCCCCTCTTATTTTTCAATGTTTTTATATGAGGAAAGTGTGGGATAGAAATAGGGTAGAAGAGAGGATTAGGGAAGGAGGGAGGTGAAGACGACTTGCCAGGCCCACCCTGGTCGACAGGACCTCAGATGTTTCCACTGCCTGATGGTAGTGCAGTGGAAGATCCCAGTGTTGAGGGGGTACAGGCCTGTGGTGGTTAGGTGGTTGGAGCTGACTGGGCCAGTGAGTCTTGCGCCTGCTGAACAAGATTCTGCATGAGATGAAGGTGCCTTTCCACTGAACATTTCCTGACTTGGAAGGAACATGCGTGGGCTACATCTAGGAACTCTGGACCTGTTGGAAAAATGAAAGAGAAAAGAAAAAAAAAAAAGAAATGCAAAGTAGTGAAGAATTAAAATAAGGAAAAGAGAGAGGAAGAGTAGACAGACAAACAAAATGGAGACAATAAAATCACTCATAATTTGGTATCACTTCAGTATATTACTAACATTGCTTACTTACCATCTAATAAGCAAGTCTGATATATGAAATTACATCAAGAAAATGCTTTGCAAAATATGAAACTATAATACATTGTATATTAAAAAAAATATTTTGACATATTGAAGTAAAATGGATTGTCGTGGAATTGTGTATTGGTAATATTGTGCTGGAATTGTGTATAGATATCATATCATTTCTGCAATCTGTTTCAATATTGCTTATATCTGAATGATTACTTAAAATGACAGTTTTTAGTTCATATTCAAAGGAATACTTTGCTTAGTCATACATATTTATTTTAGAAGCATGACTCATTTTTAAATACTCAGGAGCACCTTTGGACAACTTTTCCATTCTTAGTGTCAGACATGTTGAAGGAAAAACAAAAGGGTGGACATGGCTATTTAGCTATCATTGTGTGCATGCATATTTTTCTGATATGGTTACATTTATGAAACGGCACGTTATGCCTTTATGCACTAGATGCAAATTCCAGCGAAGAAGGAATGACTTCTGTTTATTATGTGGCAGTTTTTTTTTTTACTTCATATTATGACTTTTTCTAAATGTGTTTACTGCAAGTAAAAGCAGAAGGATGTCATAACGTCCTCTGCTTTATTACATTTATCCTGGGTCCAGCTTGTCTGGTTAGGAGAGTGGGTGCATCTTATAACTTTTGCATTGCTATACATTTCAATTTAACTTTTTTCTTCGTAGTATGTCTTGTATAGGTCACTCATGTGTCCTGAATATTAACCAAAGTGGCTTTAAGAAGACGTTATTTAATTTCTGAAAAAAAAATGAACACTGCAACCTGCCCATGTTTTTCCCATATTACACTCTGCATTGGATATGATAGATTACTCTGATCAGCCATCTTGTATGTACAGCAAGTATTTTGGAAATAATAACTGTCTTACAAAAATTATATTAGGAAATGATTTGTGGCCTATATAGAACAATGTATTTTTAAAAGCTTTTTGACTGCCTAGAAGTAATTCTTTAAGTAATAATTACAGTATACTTTTAACTATAAATATGCAAATATATAAAAGCACAATATGTGTATATTTAATTGTGTATTTCTCCTCTCCCTCTACATATATATATCTATATATATATATATATATATATATATATATATATATATATATATATATGGGCCTACTTGATAAAGCCGACAACCCATATGATCGACAACCAAATGAACGACACCAGAAGGATGAAAATCCAAATGCTTGACAGCTTTAACCACCCACACTCACATCACCGATAAGCATAATACCATCAAATCAGTGCAGACTATGGCAGCAATGTTACTGACTGCAGCTAAGCACTCATTATGGTTTCCGTAATTAGTCCCATAACAATGTACAAGTATGATTCAAAGAACAGCAGTTCCAACATTATCTGCATGTTATTCATAGCTTGAGAACAGTTCAACATAAAAACCAGAACATCAGCAGTAAATGATGCAGTATATTTATGTTCCCAATCAGTTACGCTACTAGTGCACCAGCTAGAAATTCACTGCAAAACACCCGTGATTCCATCACCAATGTGCAAACATATGGACAGCAATTGTAATAACAAATGCATGAATGCATGACTCCGTTACAGAACCCAAAGTGTATTTTGCCTACTTGATAACACACTTTGGATTTGCTGGTGTCTAACAATTAGCTTCCTTTTCTTCGGAGAAGGTACGTACCCTGTGGACATCCTTATTCTGAGCTCATCCACTCGATTTTGCTCATGTGCTAACGTATGTAATAAGTGTCTTAGGTTAGTTCCCTTATCACCTAGGAGGCATTTAAGCCTCCTGTGCCACACCTCCACTGTGTTGTGGGTCCAAGGTAAAAAGAGGTAATTTAAGTCACTAACATTCCAAAACGATATTGGAAAGAGTGGCGGACACCTTATTGTAGACATCAACCTAGTGTGAAAGTTTCGTCTTTTCCCATAGATGTACCAATCAGAGAAATATTTAATGATAGCCTTGCCTTCTGTAGGGAACAATACCCTCAGTTCATCAAATGTCGGTTGCATTTCATCTTCCTTTAAGAATGCTAATGCAACAAGACCTTTCTCAGCAAGTTGGAATTCATGGGAAATGTTATATACAGAAGCTAAACCTAATGACTGTACTTTCCGCCAGATATTCTGGCCAAAGTGGAATAAACACCTTTTAGACTGCACACCAGGAATATTAAGTCTAATGCTTTTAGGGTGGCTATTTCAAAATCACACAATACGAATTTAAGTTTGATCTCAAATCTGTGCTGTGTCAGTATGAAAAATATGCCATGCCAGAAATAATTGTACGCCTTCAGTGACTTTTTAGACATAAATGCATACAGTAGGGGAATAGCTTTATTATGTGTACCATGTTTCACTAATGCATGAATACTATACAATTGCTGGAAACTTACTCCTTTAGTAAAGAAGGTACCATCTATGAGCCAGATGCTCACACGATTTAGATCATACAAATTATTTACTGTGGTAAACACCACAACAGTTGTATCTGTGGTAGCATCTGACATCACTTTACTGACAAAATTACCAGTTTGGAGAGGAAACTTAGAGAAGTCTATGTTAAAAAGTGTTAACTCTTCTGTCTGAGTAACTCCACACTTTTGCCATCTGATACGGCTCACCTGCTGCAGTAGGGCTCTTCTATGACACAGTGTATTGTGTCTAGTGAAGTTGAAGCTAGTGCATCTTCGACTATGAGGCACAGAGTGTCCCTACTTAAATTAGCTCTGATTTTTAAGTCACTACAGACTACATACCTCTGTAGGTCTCCTGGATCTGCTGCATGGTTGTGAGCAATGGATTTCTCAAGTCTATCACCGTTCGGCATTAAAATGGTGACAGCTCTTCCTTTACAACTATCAGTACTTTTATATTTACATCCCCAGTACCTCTTGCTTTTTTGAGTCCTTTCAAGAGATGGTAGAGGTAACAGTCTATCACTAAGATTTCCTTTCCCTTTTGTGACTTTACTGTGTTATACATGCTTCCTAGAAATCTCGGGGCAACTACTTCCAATTCCGCCATGTTCTCTTCGGTGTATAGCACACTAGAGGGCTGGTGACATTTACTTTTAGTTATTCAGGTGTAACTGCTATGATCAATTATGTTTAATTGACTTCAAAGGCTTCCTGTTTTGTATATAATTTAGGCAAAGACTTGAAGAGTACTTGTTTTGATTTCATACTTGGCACAGTGATTTCATGGGTATTTTGTGTACTGTCGGTTTTATGATACGTCTGGATTGTAAACTGTCGAATATATGACATTTTGCCCTTTTTGTGTCATTTATTTTGTTGTCGGTCTTCTGACATTTCGAGCCTATTAGGTAAACCCATATATATATATATATATATATATATATATATATATGCATATGTTTATGTTCGTCTACACAGGCAGCCACATTTTTGTGTACACATTACTTATAATTATTTTGCACGTGCACACACACACACACACACACACACACACACACACACACACACACACACACACACACACACACACACATACATATATATATTTACACTCACACATACATTTCAACTTGCAAATAACTGCAGTTATGTAACATATATTTATGTTTTTACCATACCATGATTTTAAAAACTATGTAAATTAAGAGAGAAAGGAACATGTAAAATATTGGTTTACATTTGAAATGTGGAGGGAAGTTTTGGCAACCACGGGTTGTCGAATGATGGTTGGCCGACCCATGTTGCTGATCCTTCCCCTGTGCAAGTTCCGTTTCAGCGATTGCTTAGTGCATTTGCAAAGATGAGGTCAGTCATTTAACTAGAGATCACTGTACAGTTGGATCGGGAAATTTACCATTTTCCCCACTGTAGTGCGATCTCGGAGTTAGAATATATATTTTGCAGGGGGAGGAGGGCACAGCCCCCCACTGTGGGGGAAGAGGGGCTTGCCACCCTGAAAAATCATCACATTACATCGTGTGCAATGTAGGACTGCATTCTATGAATGTCAAGTAAGGTCCAATTCACAAATGGAGGTGTGTCTGCAACATTTTGACCTTGTTGACATTATGTTTTCAAACTTTTAGTTGACATTTCACGTGGTTCTTTTATGTGAGTGTCAACTATATGATAGTAAACCTAAAATACTCACTGCATAAATCTGGCCTTCTTGTCTAAACTTGCAAAACCCTTTCATTCAGCTCGTCATCCTTCTGCCCTTGCGGGTCATCATACCTGCCAGATACTAGTCTCCAGAGCAGGTGATCTCTATCAGGGATGATAGGTGCTTACCCAACTCCTTAGAGATTTCAGTTTTCTTCCACTCAGTGCCAGCCACTACATTTTCAGGTTTCTGCAGGTATTACTCCTGCAAAAGGTAGACCATGCTCTTGTCTGTCCAACGTGCAGCTTGACCTCATGACTTCACTCGTGTTACCATCATCACAAGTGCCAGAACCATAGTAATGAAAGTAATTGCAGGGCAGAGGTTCAGAGGGTGAAACCACACCCTCTGAAGTGTGACATCACTATACCCAGCTCAAGCAACCATATAGGGGTACTACTCATGAAAGTGATAGTCATGTCAAGTTAGGTTTATTAATTGTATTGAAGCAGGTACATGGAGGTCTAGTTTTTAAATGAATACGTACAGATGATATTGATATGCCAAGTGACATCACTAATCGATCCATTTGTCATGTATTTATATGTGCATTTGCTTAACTAGAGTAATGTTTGCAAATGAATTCCACAATGTAAATATGATCATCACATTACTAAGTTATAGAAGCTTGAATTTTGAAGTAATGCTTGAGATTCTCTTTTTCTAATAGCTATTTTTCAACTGATAACATACTTTTGGTGTTATATGGTCTTATTCAAAGAACTCACTGTTAAGAAATGATAAGGTGTGGTACATTCTGTTGACTGATTATGAGCTAGACGTCAGTAAGCTCAGAACAGCATGATGACTTAGTTGAGACTTCTTTTTAAATGCTATGGGATAGTTAGGCTTAATGAAAAGGTGCTATGCACTGCAGAGCATTCACACAGCCAACAGAGCTAAACACAGCACATTCGCTGGCACCTGAAGTGTATCTACATCTACGGGACCAGTTACACCAGCAGTTATCACTGCAATTCATAGAGATCAGCATTGCTGAGCTTCATTTGCAAAAGAAAAGTGAAAATGGACTCGAGTTCAGCAGCAAATGCTGTTGGGCAGGGCAAACTTTTTAAAATAAGCTAAAAAACAACTTTATCCGTAAGTTATTGACAGTCAATGAAAATTTATTTTAATGGATCGTTTACTTTCAAGAAAATCTTTTTTAATCTTGAAGTGAATATTATATAAAATGCATCTGTGTTAATGCTAATGACATGAATGGCAATGACAGGAGTTGTGAATATGAAGTGTCATTTGTTACAGGCATGTTTTCATGGCAGAGATATGTATACAGGAAATGTAAGAGAGGCCACTGGACATATTATTCTGACTAATCTGGTTTTGATAAATATATGCTGATCCTTTAAATGATAAATCCTTGTAATACTTTTTCATTTCTTGATGTTTTACAGGTTACTGGTACAAAACATTAAGAGAACATTATTCAGTTTTGAAGTCTGCTTTACTTTATTTATACAAATGCTGTCTGGTGTCAGGATAACTCAAATTGTTACTGCAGCTGTACTCATTCTTTATGTTAATGGTATGATTTTGCTTTGAACCTAGATTGTAAAGTTTCTGTTTTATGGTGCTGCAGGCATGGTTTGGAAAGTGATCTAAGTGTAAGGAATACAAGGATGATTTCAGTGCTTTGCTGCAGGTGTGATGATTGGGTTTCATTTTTGTTGCTCAAGCTTTGCTAGGGGTACACCTGTATGCTGTTTCAGGTAAATACATAATGCCGCAGCAGAGATCAAGACAGTGGAAAGACAACTTTAACTCTGAGGAGAACACCATTCTCATGGTGGTCCTCAAGAGATATGGCAAGCAACCTTTTTGGAAAAGGAGGGCCTAAACAAGCTGACAGTGAGTAAAGGTGTAGAACCAAGAGGTTCTGTCTATAAATGCTCTTGGGGAAGGAACAACACATAGACACAGTCTAGGAAAATGGCCAACAGTATGGAAAGAGGTGCCAGAGCAAAGGCAAGGTAAAATGCAGTTACCCATAGCAGTCCTGTTAGGGAATCAACTACATTTTTATTTATTTATTTAGTTATTTTAGTTTGTTTACTGAGGTGTTACACTGATCACTATACACCATTTGTAGGCATATCCTGGGTATAGAGATTATCAGAAAAAAAAAAAATAGAACTAATTCACAAACACATAGTAATCACAGAAGACAGATAATCCCATAGACGACTGACACAATGTGTAAATAATATTAGCAGAGTAGAAAATCAAATTTGAATTAATTTTAGTAGTAAATATGAGAGGGAAGCAGCAGCTGATAACAGAGGGTCTAAGTAGAAGTGAGGCAGATGAGGAAGTAGTTAGGTTATGTGACCTGTACTTATCCCTTTAATACCTGATTGTATCTCCATATTTGGAGATAATGGCAGTTATCCTTCTCAACAGCACCCACAGACATCCATTCAGGATGTTAAATGCATCTGCCATGACATATTCACATAATGTATATGACTGCAGAAATTAACTGCTTACATGTTAACACATGACATTTTCTATCAAGAGGTGAACCCTCCATTTCTGCCCAATATGAAAATGAACTTAGTGTGCATGGTAAATTCCCCACAAATCTCATTAAACAGCATTCATTTCTGTGTCTCAGTGTCTCATTAATAATGCAATCAATTAATCCTCCACAGGATCAACAGCACAAATTTCAGCTCCACTGTACCAGCACATGTAGAAGATATCAAAAACACCAAGGCAGTTAATGATGAGAACCTAACAGCTATATTCATAAGACAGCCTGAGGACAGTGGCACACAGTCACCACATTTAATGGCAGGATAACACATACTGATGCAGTTGTGTTCCTGTCATGTAGTTGAACTTTTACAAGTTTGAACCTTATATGTTCGAGACCATAAGTTTGTATTTGTAAAAGTTTGTGTGTTTCAAAGGAAATCTCCATAAGTGGAGGTTGCCATTTTTTTAATGGGGTGCAATCTCAGAGTTGGTATATTTAAGTAGCGGGAGGTGTGGGGGTGCAGCCCTCCACATGGGGAGTGCAGGGGGGCTTGCCCCCCTTCTTAAAACAGTTTATTTTGTTTTCCGTTGTTTTGTTTTGTTTTATCCATAGTCAAAGTTTTGTAACTTCGAAAATAATGGTTCGAACATTACGTGTTAGAAGTTATAAGACTTCGACTATGTGATATAGACCTGATGCAGTTACATGACTCTGCAGGAAGTGACACAGGACCACAAAGTTAAGGAGATGAGGAAACTGCATTACAGGCTGTGCAGGGAAAGAAATGATGTACCTTAACACTAGTGTTTCCTCAACCACAGAAGCACTTTCTGGAAGATAGTGCAGTCTCAGAAGTAGTGCTGTCCCCTGTATCACCTCTGCAAAGCAGTGTCAGGGTATAGACATATGTCACAGCTACCTGAAGAAACACAATAAGTATTGGCTGCCCAGCAAAAATGTGTAGTGATATTGTTCAGACTCAGTCCAAGATGGTCAAAGTATTGCTGTGGTGCATATGAGTATTTCCACTACTAAATGGAAATATTAGAGAGGAGGGATAATGTTATGGTTACACTTATGCAGAATGGTGGCACACAGCACCCATCTCCACCTTTATGCATCTGCTAGTCAGGACCTGCAATACTCATGTTGGAAGCAATGGTAGATGGTGATGAGGATGATGTACTGTACAGACATGTAGGGGTATGGTACTTAGCACACCATGTGCTTCTCAGGAAAATACTGGAAAAATGGGGGGGGGTGCATAAAAGAACGGAAGCCATGCAGGCCTCGTCAGTGTTCATATACATGTAGCAGAACCTTTTATTCTTGATCCATACCACACATCTCTGTGAGATTCCTGTCTGTAGGATTACCTCCATCCATTAGGTTACATCATTAGAGCAAATCAGCATTAAGCTCACATGCCACCACTAACTTATGGTCACAGGTACCATCACCCACCCTATTCTTTAGGGATATTGCATGTGACACATTTATTGCAACTCATGGTTGGCAGTGTAGCTACTAAACATATCATGTGTCAGTTCAAAAGCATGCATTTCTGTAGGCCCAGGGAGAAAAGCTCCATGGTATTGTATTTAATACAATCAATATTTACAATGATAAATTTTATAATGCAGTTTCAGTGAATAGTTGTCATCATCATCACCTTAACATGCCAATAGTATTCAAGAGCTCCGGAGATTACATGACCACTAGCCATAAACTGCATCAGCACTATAGTCATTGCTTGAGAAGGAGCATTGCATTGATACATTCCAATAATTTTTCTCAGTCAGACACAGGAGGCAAACCAAAAACATGAAGTTCTACACTTATTCCTTGAAGATGGGTAGTATGATAGGAGAAGATAACTGATAAGGAAGCAAGATACCAGACAAATCTCTTCTACAAAGCTCAGTCTGAGTGTAGGATCATGGTCATTACAATTCTTGAATTCTTCTTTGACTAACAATGGACTGAGTTTGCAACTGTTGTTAGCAGTCAATATAAAACAGCATGAGATTTAAACCCCTGGTAACCATCTTGAGTAATGCCATAGTGTACTATCACACCCATTGTAAAAGCATATATTTCCCAAGTATTGATGGCCTTCTCATGTGAAATGATCAAGTGAGTGCCAGAGCAAAATCTTATGGTCACACTTAGGACCAACAAGGCTTTTTTGCGCACTTCTCTATTTCTTTTTTTTTTTATTATTGTTAACTGGACAAACAAAACAGTCTTCTACAAACCTGCATTCACCTTCTCCAGAACTGCAAAAGGAAATATCTTACAACCTTTATGTCGCTTACTGTGTTTTCCCAAAGGAGTCTTATTATTTATTTATTTATTTATTTATTGATATTTGGTGAGCGGGAAAGTCTGACTGGGTCAGAAACCCATTTTCAGCAGAGACACGGGAAGAAGAGCTCCATACAGTATAGACAATAGTAGTACAATATGTCTTCAAAGTTCATATACTAGTAATTTTACAAAAGCAGTAAATATCTCATCACATATGCACATCATCAAATTCAACATTTCATGTTATAGATTTGTGTAGCAAACATTTGGTAGCAATTCTACATTTTAAGTAATGTTACAAAAGGTTTTGAGAGAGGAAAGTAGTATTAAGACTTTAAAGGTTAGTGGGGAAATAGAAGTAAAAGAGAAAATGTAATAAGAAGGAGGGGTATGTTACAGGAGATTGTGAGTTGAGTTAAACTGAGTAGTTCTAAAAGAAGGGGGAGATTTGTGTTATTGGTGTACATACTACAAACTGAAGGAATTAGAGAGGTAAGAAAGGAAAAGCATTCATAGGGATGCTAGATGGGTGTGGTAAAGCAGGAGTGAGAAGAGGACATACGAATTTAGAAGATAAATATCATCTTGAGCAAAGGCAGGGCCAGGAATTGTAGAGGTAGCTTTTTAGTGTAAGTTTAAACTTCTTGGGGTTGTCTATACTAGTAAGAGTATTTCGTAGGTTGTTCTGTAGTTTAGCTATTATTAGCTTATTATCACAATTTTTCACATCCCTCATGTGTTCTGCTATGCTATCTTTTAATGTCCTACCAGTTCTGCCAATGTAAAATGTATGCTATATATTAATTGTTTCACAAATCTATTTTCCATTAGCCCCTCACAGTCTTTCCAGTGTATAATTTCTCAACATATAGATTATTTAATATTAATGTGCATCTAGTGACACAAAGACAAGTGTACATTTCGATACCCATGCTTGTGATAGTGTAAGAGGCTTCCCCATTATCATAAATATTTTTAATATTCTTTCCTTTTTTATCCACAAATTTTTGGATTATACATGCACACACACACACACACACACACTCACATACACACACACACACACACACACACACACACACACACACACACACACACACTCACACATACATATGAATGTAGACATACACACATCCAAGGCAATTACAATCTGCATGCACAGTCTCCCTTATCATAGCTGGCACCGACCATTGCATGCAGAGTTTATCTACCTCACACATATACATACTAATCGATTCACAACAGCAATTCATTGACATATACCCACCAACCCATGCAAACACTGTCCTAAACACACAAATGGACAGACAAACTCTCTTACACACTCTCATACAGACATGCACTACTACATACATGGATCAGCAGTTTATGCAGGGTTTAGCTGCTCCAATTCCTTTGTTCATATTTCTTCCTATTGAAATGCATAGGCCAACAGTAATAGGTAATGCCATGCATTTACACATCATCTCAGGATATCTTTGTAGACCAGAGTACAGGTCTTCCATACTGTTCAAGTATCCTAAATGTGTGGGACACCAGGATAATTTTGTAGCTCATTAGCATAGAGTCCCTGTCCCCGACTACCATGTCTATGTGCAGCTCCAATTACAGACCTTCCCTGTAGCATAAAGTTACACTACTTGGTAGGTATTGGGCTATGAATCATGATAAGTTTTGGTACCTTGCACACTATTTTGTACTAGGTAACGAGGCAACTTGCCATCTCTAATCAGACTTAATTGAATACTAAGGAGATGAGTTGTGAAGAATAATAAAGAGAATATGTATATGCAGCAGTCATATAAGGTTTGAGGCTGATTGACTGAAGTCATTTGCTAAAATTTCAGTCCATTATGAAATTTAACAGTTGTCTTGTGGCATATCTTGAGATAAATTCAACAATGTTATAAACCTGATGATTATTTCATATGCCTTAAAACATGCAATTTCAGATATCCTCTGCAGTTTACTATTCGTAATTTTAGGTAGGTTACTTATGTATTGTTTATTTTTTTTTTCAAAATAAACACATTTATAATCTTATTTATGGTTTGAAAAGTTTTAACATTGATTTCCAATAAATTGTGGGTTAAGAGTGAGAAGTTCATATATATATATATATATATATATATATATATATATATATATATATATATATCTATATATATATATATATACACATATATATATATATATATATATATATGTATAGGAGGTGCAGTGGTGAATCAGTTAACATGTTATCTCATGGCAAAAGGTTCTCCGGTTTGATTCTCGGCTGCGGTGTTTTCTGTGCAGAGTCGTCATGTCCTCCATGAGTTTGTGTGGGTTTCCTCTGGGTACTCGGGTTTTCTCCCACATTCCAAAAGACATGTGTCTGGAGAGTTTCTCCCTGGGCCTCCAGTGAAAATAGGCTCTGTCATAGTCAGAGTTTCCCAGTCAACAAATGTTAAATAAATAAATAATAGAATAGAAATATGTGATGCAGTAGTTTCAATAGTCTGAAAAAAAAACAACTGTTTTGGGGCAAATGCCAGTCAAAATGCAGACTCCAATATAAATGTATAAATATCTTAATATCAACTCAGTTTTTAGATTCAGATGTCTTAAACATAGGAATACAATGCAGATTAAATAAGTAGGCCTGCAAAGGGTCAGTCCTGATAGACATGCCCTCTTTTGGTACTGGGACTGATTCACAGACATTTATAGTTATTCCGATGGAGCGGGTGTTTTATGTTTGTACCTTCTTGAATAAATATTAGGTTCAACAAGAATATTATTGGATATTATGTCCAGTGAAAGATGTAGAAGTAACTGGCAAGGCCAACATTTTAACTTTTCAAAGCTGCAATAAAAGTATGACCATCTCTGCATTCAAGGTTTTATTTTACTGTTTTTTCTTCTGTAAACTTGCGCACTTCTGACTCTGAAAGTAGTATTGCAGCAGATAATTTGATATTGATAGTAATCAGAGATGTTGAACAGTAATTCTATAACAAGGAAATGACCAAGTGTGATCTTGGATTACACAATGTAGAGGACGCATCTAAATATGTGTCCTATATCCCATGTGATATCGTAAAATTGTATACTGAGCTTAGCTTTCTGTTAGCAGATTCCACCGTATTTTATGGAATATAGCAAATGTTCTGGTTAGAGTTCACAGTTATTCTACTCAGATGTACAACAGGAATTGATCAGATGGGGAGATTCACACTCTCGTTTAATGTGATTCATAACCAGGCACAATTACATGGCTGAGAATGGAATTAAGTACAATCTACATGACTATCCATCTCTTAGCTTATTACAGCTGAGTGTGCCTCCAGGCATTTCAGCAGTTACCTTCTACTGAAACTTCTAGGAATCAAACATTACTTGTCCATATTTACATTAATAATTCCAAAACCATGCTACATTCAAGGTATCAGAAGATTTATCTTAAAGCATACATGATGGCAAACACAATTGAATAGATATCCGGCCTCTGTCTAATACAGCTAAAGTGATATTGAATATTATTTGTATACTGTTTATTTGTATTGTAGCAATTTTCATATTCCTCTAAATATCTCAACATTCAGGTAACAAAGGCAGAACTGCACAGCCTCATATTAAAGCTCACAGCTGTATGAAGAAAATCCTCTTGGCAGTGTGCGTCTTGCTTGAATGGTTACTGAGATATCATAAGCTGTTTACACATTACAAAATTAATATTCACTGACTTTATTTTGGCTTACAAAATCCAGTTTAAAGCATCAAACTGAATGAATACCACTAATGTAAAGATTAATTTCCACCAAATGATTTGCCATTTACAGTTTTCTAATAACACTTTTTGTTTGAACTGTAAGGTGGTAACTTCATTTTTTTTAAGTCTCAAGCCACGCCTACTGGGAGTTAAAAGTACACACTGAAAAGAGCTGTACTAGACTGGATAACTGCTCCGGTAAGAGCCCTATCATCCTACTCAGTAAAAAGTGCAGGTACCCACAACATAACACATAGTCACATCCACTCTACACTTGCTCTCAGATAAATGTTGAGTGTCATACAGACATATAGACTTGAAAAAACACTTAAACATTCACAATATGTGCACACACAGATACACAGACATATGCACACAGACATGCACACTAGTGTCAGCCCAGTCTGCACCATGATATCCTCATCCAAACCAGCCAGAGAAAACCTCAGGCAACAGGCTTCAAACACACAAGTACATAGAATCACACCAGCCACTGACGTGCTATCACAATAAGCATACACACAAACACACACACACACACACACACACACACACACACACACACACACACACACACACACACACACACACACACACACACAAACACACACACACGTGAGCGATTATGCATAACCTACCTGCATCAGCAGTCTGAGCAAGACAAAGCTGCTCCAATTTATATTGCATAGACAGATTCTAGTGAAAATCATGGCTCCACTGCTCTGTACAGACCTTACATGGCGCATCTATGATTCTTAATACTGCTGAAAAAAGCTTGCTGAAGTGCATTTTTTTCAGATGAGCCGAGCAAACAAGTGTCTGTGAACTGGGAACTCCTTGTATATTGCACAAAGCCACCTGTACAACTTTGTATTCCACACAGGATGTCTATTCCTTTCAGGTAGCATTCAGGCCCAGTTTTCTCTTGATTATAGCAATTTAATCTTACATCCAATTAATTGGAATTCCAGTTAATTGAACTTCTCCTTTGAATTTAGCAAGGTGTTTATCAATAACTTTTGCAGACTGGTTTAAATTTGAAATCCTGTCTATATTTTATTATAGAATCTGCTGCATGTTATTATTACTATGGGTATTTGTGCTTGTCATGATACAAGTTAAATTATATTACATGGTTCAACAAATGTCACTGTATTATCTAGAAGGCAAGGCTGAGTTTGCCTTATTATGCATTAAGCTTCAAGCCTTCTTCATTCAAATAATACATAATTTACTGAATGAACTTAACATTAATTTGGAATGGACTTTTTTTCGTTATACTTCTATTCATTTTATTTTAATTCACATTAAAAGAAAATAATTTCTTATTCCATGTTTTCCGATTAGCTTTATTTTATTTAACACTGAAATGTGCTATGTTAAACTATTCACTTATATGAGAGAGGAACAATAGTCCATTTTACATCCAATAGCATACATTTGTTGGGATTACTAAATAATGTTGCAGTTCATAATGTTGCAATGCACATATTGGTGACATTGGATCACAGATCAAAGAAATTTGACTATTTGCCATGTCGCACAAAAATTCAAAATGAAAGTGCTTGCCATGGCAAGAGGTGCATACACAAACCAAGGCATCATTGCCGTATACAGTCACCATTCACAAGTCTTGGCAGATGCAGGAATGGGTAACAATGTCCTTGATGATATACTCGACTGCTCAATGAAGGAATATTAAAATTTTAAAATTACGAAGCAACATTTTAGTCAAAAATAAATATTTGGGTAACAAGCAAACCATGCAGAGCATGACTGAGTTCACCAACAGATTAGTGAGCAGGAAAATAGGTATGGTGCATTACGTCTGATTTCTGCCAGAGTAGAGGTACATAATTTAAGGTGTGTGGATACAGTACTGATACAAAAAAAAACTGTGGCACTGGCAGTTAACTTCTAGCTTATGCCAATATCATCATCAGAAGCAGGAGCCTGTCATACTCAATATTTTACTATAAGCTCATCTTTCGCTACCTTGGAGGTGGCAGACCCCTCATGCAGCTCTTGCTGGATGGTCTACCGCTGTACAAAGACGTACTAACAGTAGTGTCTTTTTTCACTCATGCTTTGCTTTTACTTTGTTTTCTTCTTCATGAGCAACCCCCCCCCCCCCAATAACTTAATTGTGATATGCTCTTGAAAGAAAATGACTTTGCACATGAAAATGTTCTGACTGCCTTGTTGTATAACATTCTCAACAGCCTTACCATTTGAAGTCTTTAAAATAGGTAGAGAACAACAGTCTTGTCCCCTCATATATAAGCAATTCTCGAGTTCCTTTTACCATATAAGACTTTATTCAGGCTCAAGAATTCTAAAGGTAGACAAATTGTGTCCCTAGATACTGCATGTGGCATTTCTACATTATAGGGATGCCAAGTGATGGGCTTCGACCTGCTATTTCGACTACTGGCAAATAATACTTCGACCTGCTGGACCCGTTAACAAAGGATAACAGTAAAGAAGAAACTGCAGCATTTAATATGGGAAGTAGAATGCAAAGCACAGGAAATTTCTGCAGCCTGCTCAAAATCACAGACAGCAAATGGCAGGATAGTTCATACCCATCTGCTTTACCCACATCTAGCAGACATTCCACCCGAGAGATGTAGGCATTCTCTCTCTTCATCTGCCTGAGGGAACACATGCTAGGGACATTATATTTACATTTGCCAAATGCTTATGGGGAATGGATGACCCTTTGTAAGTTTCAGTATATTGGTGCAGATGGTCAGAAGGAGTAAATGCCACCTTTTTATTCCTTGCACACACAATGCAAGTACTTCACACTACTTATTTGGAACTGTGCTGGAATGAATGCTTAGATAATAGCTAAGGTATCTGGTACTAGCCCTCTGACTGACCCCACCTGCAGGAGAATACTATTGTACATTGTCCTTTAATTGGCAGCGACTGAATGGCTTTCTGTGACATGTGGTTTCTGTCTTGTACTATCATAGAAGTTTTATCCTCCCTTGTTGTGGCTCTTTGTTCCCTTTTGTGCAGATCAAGAAAAATTTCTTTATTCAGCTGGTTCAAGAGGGAGTTTCACAGCACTGACTTTTCAGTTACTCTCCACTCCAGCCAAAGTGGAAGGTGACTGCCATGTTCTTCTGTTTTTGTGAGAGATTGTCCATGCATCACTAGTGTCCTAAACCAATTTATGTTTTCTTTGTTGTTGATCTAACTACTGATAACCAGGTCGAGTTTCCCCTTTCCTGGTTAGTTTCAAATGGCAAATTTCACCGAGAGCAGCTATTGAAGAGCTGCATAGTCATGGCATTGTCAACTTTTGCACTTAGTATATGCAACATAGTGGTGTTTTTGTTTTTGTTTTTTCTCTCATTTTCTGTAAGACTGTTTGCATTTTGTGTAACCTGTCTGACTGTTTTTTTTTTTTTACATTTATTAACTGGGTAAATACTCTAGCCTGAAGACCTCTTTTAGGCATTGCCTGGGGCAAAAAGGTGACATATATAAATGGAAAAAACAGTATAAATGCAAACATATACCAAATTTCATAAACATATTAGATATGAGCAATACTGTTCACAAAGAAGAGAGAAAGGCCAACTTACAATGTAATGAATATGTATGCAATAAATCCATCACTATCTGAACAACAGTGAAATAGGATGGTACATTAATACACTGCAGCAGATTGGAGACTTGATTAAAGAAAAGTTGACAAAGGAGAAAAGCAGTGGAAATAATTATCAGCAGGTGAGAGTAAGGGGCTTGCAAACATTGTGAGGTGAATTATTATAAGCAGGAAGGGAGTGGTTAGTGGTGGAGAGATTGGCAGTGTGGTAAGAGTCTTTAAAATTAGTGGACAATGTTGTTAAGTTCAAATATGCGTAAGGGTGTTAAGTCTTAATTATAAATAGTGAGCAAAGGATGTGGTTTACCCATGAATGTCAAAGGAATGGCACTGATGCGTTAATTTAATGTGTTTATTGAAGGCTTGAAAAGACAAATGCACTTGGAAGGGCAGCCTCCAAAGATAGAGCCAAAGTGTAAGCCAAATTCTTTATTAATCCACAGTAAAAACAGTCCAAAAAACAATCCTCACTAGAATTGCAATCCACACATAAACGTCTTAACTGGTTCACCACGTTTTCATTCACATTTGAACTTCATCAGATGTATGCAACACCCCTCTATAATCATGTCTTTTTTATACAAAGTTCAATTAAAGCCAAGCAACCAATCACATCTTCTTTTTAATACATTAATTAAAACCAATCCTATTATTTAAAAAACATACTACCTAAAATTGTATTTAAAAATGTATAAACTATATAAATTATACTTGGTTTCTGCAAATCAGCATGTTTTATGACCATTTTTAACCAAACATGAATATGAATGTACATATAAATATCATGTCTTAAAACAATAGTTTTAAATACATACATAAAATACATGCATATGTATTCATATAAATTCACAATTACACAACGGGGAGCTCCATCTGGTTGCCATACTACCATTTACAACTTTGCTGCTCTAAGCTTTAATACTGGGGCTAGGGAGGCTGCATCATTGAGGCCAGGAGATTTTGTGGCTTCTAGTATGATTTGCCAATAAAGTTCTCTGTACTCTAACCTAGTCTCCCATTACCCCCTCTCTATTCTTTTGGTATTACTTCCAACACAAAAAAAATTGAAAAGTAGTTCCGTGACAAATCACGAAAGGCCTATATAATGCAATATTTTCATTCTTATTCCTAATATCGTATGTGTGTTCATAAATTCTCAATTTAATTTTCTCTCCGTCTTCCCAATATAAAATGAGCTGCATTCCCCACACATTGCTAAGTACACTACCTCCCTAGTGTTACAATTAGCAAAACTTGTGCTACTTATGGTCCTATTCCTACTTTCCAAGTGTACGCTGTTACAGTGAGGATGTGCCTCCACCTATGCCAATATTATTCTTTCTTGGTGGGAGAAAAATTATGTATTCAACACCAAGTACACTGAGTGCTGGTCCTTATACAAAGTTACCCGGATGATATTTGCCTCTTCTGGAAGGATACTGAGGAAAATGTTTAGAATTTTTGGAATATAGGTACAACTTCCTTCCTAAGATTTGCATATAGCAAAAACCATGACTGCATGAATTATTTGGATATAACTATTAGTAAGGATCATGGTAGTTTTACATCAAAAGTATACAGGAAGGACAATTAATCAAATTCCTACCTTTACTATACTAGTAGTCATCCCTTTTACCAGAAGAGAAGGCTGGTAAAAGGGCAGTTTGTAAGGATTAGTCGAATGACCTCTAAGGATACAGATTTTACAGATGAATGTGTTTTGTTAACCAACATGTTCAGAGAGAGAGAGGCTATCCTGATAATTTATTAAATGAAATTAAGCAGGAAGTGGTTGAAGGTACCTATAATAGAGAAGGAAGTTCATTTTTCCAAAGTTATTGATGATGGAGAGATAAATAGGTCAGATCCCAGCACGGATAATTTTGAGAAAGCTTACATTATGGACTATAGGGGGAATGGAGGGGTCACAAGACATACTATAAAGAAAGAATGGAATAAATTTAAGGAAATTTCAGACCTTGAAGGTATCCTTAACAAACCCTTGAAATGTATTTACAGGAGGGATGTTAACATTAAGAACATACTGGAAAATAGTAGCAGATATATTGCTACACAAAGCCAAAAGAAAGGGCCATACAAATGTGAGGGGTGCCCACAGTGCCCCTTTGTTAGGTCAGGTAACAGTGTACACTTGGAAAGTAGGAATAGGACCATAACTAGCACAAGTTTTGCTAATTGTAACACTAGGGGGGTAGTGTACTTAGCAATGTGTGGGGAATGCAGCTCATTTTATATTGGGAAGACAGAGAGAAAATTAAATTGAGAATTTATGAACACACGATGTTAGGAATAAGAATGAAAATAATGCATTATATAGGCATTACATGACTTATCTCGGAACTACTTTCCAATTTTTGTGTTGGAAGTAATACCAAAAGAACAGAGGGGGGGGGCAATGGGAGACTAGGTTAGAGTACAGAGAACTTTACTGGCAAATAATACTAGAAGCCACAAAATCTCCAGGCCTTAATGATGCAGTTCTCCTAGCCCAAATATTAAAGATTAAAGCAGCAACGTTGTAAATGGTAGTATGGCAACCAGATGGAGGTCCCTGTTGTGGAATTGTGAATTTATATGAATACATATGCATGTATTTTATGTATGTATTTAAAACTATTGTTTTAAGCCATGATATTTATATGTACATTCAAATTCATGTTTGGTTAAAAATGGTCATAAAACATGCTGATTTGCACAAACCAAGTATATTTTATATATTTTATACATTGTATATGCATTTTTAAATACAGTTTTAGGTAGTGTGTTTTTAAATAATAGGATTGGTTTTAATTAATTTATTAAAAAGAAGATATGATTGGTTGGTTTGAATTGAACTTTGTATAAAAAGACATGATTATAGAGGGGATTTGCATACATCTGATGAAGTTCAAATGTGGACGAAAGCGCGGTGAACCAGTTAAGGTGATTATGTTTGGAGTACAATTCAAGTGAGGATTGTTTTTTGGACTGTTTTTACGGTGGATTAATAAAGAATTTGGCTTACACTTTGTCTCTATCTTTGGAGGCTACCCTTACAAGTGCATTTGTCTTTTCAAATTTTCGTACCTGTTTGGCACTTGGTCTCTAAACACAAGTGATTTATTGAAGGCTTCCTTGAAGTTAAATTTATTGTAATAAATATCATCTTTCACCACGTCCTAGGTGCATTTTATCTTAGATTCTGTATTAAATGGGACAGCTATGAAAGCATACCTATATAGCATAATATCTGGCATCCACAAAAAAAAAAAAAACATCCTATTTGCTGCAAGTGTCATTTAGAAGAGCCTTGTTTGTACAGGGTGGTAGCATTTTGTATGCTCTACTATCTGCATGCCTTGCTCTCTACTGTTTTACTTGCCTATTTAATTAATGGACCACATGTGCCGTTGCATATTTTGTGTACATTGCCTTTGTCTCAGAAGCATCTTCATACACTCAGTGTTTGTTCTAGTTTGAAATAATATAATTCCTAGTGATAGATAACTCAGGATATTTTAAATTTAGGTAGTCTGCACTTTCTTATTGTATCTTCAAAGTTTTGCACTGTGACATTTGGAGGTATGATATTTATATATGGACTTTCATTTAATTACTTATGTGCTTTGAATAAAAATCGTAAAGTAAAAGAAGAATTTAATTAAATATTAATAATATATTATGTTAATTTATTTAGAAATTAATGGCAATTTACATTATCTGTAAATTACATTTCCATAATACTATATGAAGGAAATACTGTAGGAAAAAAGGTACTTATTAATCCATTCAAAATTCCATTTTAGAATTAAATGAGGACTATTATAAAATCACTAACCACCTTTACATGTGGTATAAGGAAACTCCAGTTTACAGCTCTTGTTACTTGAGGATATGCTTATAGTAAGAAATATTTGATATGTTCTCATATAGCATGCTGATGATGTACAGAGTTAACAATATACTGTGTTATTTTCCTTCTTAATAAGCTTTACTGAATTTTTCTAAAGGATGCAATAGCAATAAGAGAAAATTTAAACGTATAAAAATGGAACAGCAATTCTTATCACTGTGCAACAAAACATCCATTAAAACAGATTAAATTTAACTGAATATGATTATTTATGATATCCGTGATGAATAGATATTGACATTGGTATTACTCTTAATGGTCATTATATATTGACTGTGTATTGCTTTTTGTGACAAGTCTCACAAATTTACTGCTACTCTCCCTTTAAACTTGCTGTCACCCTAGGTTTTTGGTCCCACAAACAGCTGAGAGAAGTTTGCTGTGAAAACATCATAGTCTAGTTGAAGAATACAGTTGCCTTTTGACCATGATAATCGATATATAGTTGATTCTGATTCTTGTGCCCTCTAGTCAGGGGTTGAGATGGCAGCCTTCTTTGAATGTTTCAGTAAGAGGATAAGAACTGATGAAGACATCATACCTAATTCAGTGTCAAATGCACACTGAATAATTGTTCACATCTATTACCCTTTGTGATGACCACAGCCTATGTTTTATACCTGCTTCTAAAAGCCCATATTTAGAACAGCAACTGCTAGCTTTACCATGAATTTGATTAATTAGTTTGAAAGCAGGGAATGTGTTGCATTTTACTGAAGTTATATGGATTTCAAATAAAATGTGGTTCCCACCTTGGACAGACCACGCTACCTTTCTGCTGCCATTAGAAATGCAGTCCCAGGCTTCTTAATGTAAAACATACTTTAATTAGCCAAAAGTGAAATGTTACCAGAAACAAATCAAGCAACTAGCTACAACCAATAATTACAGTTGATTCTAAGGCAGACAAGACAGCAATGAGGAACTCACACTTTAAGGATTTCAAAGCACACTAGAAGCTGCAACACCAAGGAAAAGCAAATGTACTTTACAGTGATGAAATACAGAAAAATGCAATAACTTAATTTGAAGATACAGTAGCAGTCTTTAAAAATAGCTTATAAAATGTTTCAGTTTAAAGAATTACCTTAGCCTGGGTGACACCAGATGCAAGCCAAGCAATCTGAGAACAAAAGTATAGGTGCCAACCATCTGAGCTCTGAAATACTGAGACAAGAGCTGAACAAGCAGTCCAAATTAGTAGGCTCATTATTATTATTATGTTGAGGTTCACATGATTTGTTAATCCTTAACTAACTAAAAAGCCCAGCGACTGATGAAATTATCTTATTTTAAGCCTCCTTGTATGTTTCCCTACTCAGATAGACAAGGCAACCTTTCCACTGCCACTTGGATTGTAATCCCAGTCTTCTTAATATAAAAATCACACTTTAGTTAAACAAAAGTAAAAAGGTACCAGAAGCAAAGAAAGCAACTAGCTAGAACAAATAATTCTGTTTTTAGCTAACCTGTGTGTATCCCAGCTTAGACAGACCAGGCTGCTTTGCTACTGCCACTAGATTTGCAGTCCCAGTCTTATTAATAGAAAACCATACCTCAGTTAGCCAAAAGTGAAAAGTTACCAGAAACTGGCTAAAATTAATTGAAAGATGATTCAAAAGATGATAAGCCAACAATGAGGAACACACATATTTTACAGCAAATTCAAAGCACACTAACAGTCTAAGAAGAGGGCCTTCCAAGTTTCATCTGTCCGTTTCAAATAAGATGAGCAGAGGAGATAAGACTGGGAGGAGCTTCTAGGACCAGGTATGCAGAATAAGAGACTGGGAGGACCTTCCAAGGCCAGATTAACAGTAGAGGTAGGCAGCTCAATAAACCTTCAAGTTCTAAAGCACAACGATTAAAGGGTGAGTGGAGAACAACAAAACTGATTTAAATGGTAAGATAAGTGCTGCATTTTAAACATAGTCTAAATGTTCTTCCCTGAATGAAAATGTAGTACAAATACTTTGTTTCCAAGCATCCTAGAATCCCAAGACTAAGATGGCTGAATGCTTGTGTAATGTAAAATACCATGGAGCTGGATTTAATTACTACAAGCTCTAGTTACAACTCTCACAGCTGGCCAAAGCTAGCTTTTTGTCTTAAGTTTTAAAAGTGACTAAAACGCATTAGATGAGCAATGCTGATAATCCACTTAAGAGCTCAGAAAAATAACAATGGTTACTGCAAAACCCAATTCAGTTTACAGCTGTAGTTTCAGATACAGAAGTCTGATAGTAAAAAATGCAGTGAAATAAAAGGCCACTCGGAACTGATTTAAATGCAAAGACAAAGCACAGAACTCACTTGAAAAGCACTTTTGACAATAAAGCACTGCAACTATAAAATGCTGTCAATTAATAGCTTTAACTTCAGATTTAGAACAAACACAGTCAGGAATATGTTTCAAATGTGTTTCCTAGCTGCAAAATGTAGTCTAGATGCTTTATTTCTAAGCTTTTAAGACTCCCTAAACTAATATGGCTGACTGTTCATGTTATCTATTCGAGATGTGCTTTATGTTACCTGGAAGGTGACTGGATGCAACATAAAAGACTACTTTATTATTATTATTATTATTATTTATTTTTATTATTATTATTATTATGTTGAGGTTCACATGATTTGTTAATTCTTAGGTTACAGTTACAGACATTATAGTTAACATCTATGGCTTGCAAGACAAACATGAGTGGCCTACTGATGAATGAAAAACAATCACAGTATCATCTACATAAGTCAGGCATGGGGAGGGGCATTCCATACATAAATCCATAATCATTTTAACACTTCTTGCTAAAGGTTTTAAAATTAAATTAGATAGAAAAGAAGATGAAGGCCATCCTCGCTTGGTTACCAGATTTAAGAAGACATTGAGTGGGGAATACACCTCCAGCTTGATTCATTCAGGCCAGTTGAGCTCAGGAAGTTTGCATTGTAACTTCCAGTTGGAGGACCCTAAGCCATTTGATAGAATCAAATTATGTCCTTACATTTCAAACAAATGTTCATATCTCTGGAACCATAGGGGCTATAAACGATGTGTAAATGGCAAACTCTTCAGCACAAATTATTTTTATAGTGGTAGTATTCTTTAGGTTTTAGTCTTAAACTTAATCTTATATGTCACAGTAAACACAAACAATTAAATTTGTAATATTTTGTAAACAACTCGCAATATCTCAGCAACCACTAAAGTTACACATATACTGTCAGCAGCATTTTATTCATCTAGTGGTGGGCTTTCATATGATACTAAGGAGTTCTCCCTAGGTTACTTGGTTGTTGAGACATTTAGAAAAATGTGAAAATTTTATCTGTATAAGTTAGTATAGTAAAAACAACAGATAATATCTATTTACCTGCATTAGACAGAGGTCAAATATTAATGCAACTGAGTTTGCCACTGTGTAAGATTTAAGATGAAATATTTTAAAACCTTGTACATAGCATGGTTTTGGAATTATTGATGCAAATATGAACAAGCAATATTTGATGCCTAGAGGTGTCAGTAGGAGTTAACTGAAGATGCACCCGTGAGGTCACTCGGATGTAATGAGTTTTAATGTCATGTGTAGGTAAAGAATGTAAGCATTTTCCCCATATGTAAAATGAATGCAAATGTTTATAATGTCATGATTTGTATAAAACAAAGGAATTCCAATTGATTTCTGCTGGATGTGTTTTCAGCATTAATGGATACAAAAAACAAAGTGTGCATATAAGTTAAGTTTTGCTTCAGCTAAGATGTAAAGAGCTGTTTGGGTTAGGTCAGAAGGGATACCACTTATGACAAATCTGCTTATTCTACATGTGACAGATTCCTCCACATATTTTCTAAGTGGGTAACTAGATTTCCCAAGAATATTAAGATTCATATTCAGTAAGTGAAATAAGCTTGTATGAAGAAATGCAAAATATGCCTTTCCCTGGTACAAGATCCTCAAACTCAAATGTAACATTACCAAGTGAACAATACTAGAATGAGATCAGGCAGGAGGCAAGGAATTCATTGAGCTTAATATATAGGTCAGTACTTAAATGTATCTGGATCCAGTGACAATCTCAGCCAAAGTATTTTAATAATCTTTATTTATCTTTTTTTTTTTCAAGCATGCAGTCATAATACTTCAATGCAATCAGTTTTCATTCACATCCCGATCAACATCCATGATATGTAACATAAAATAAGCCATTGTAAATGCTCTACTAATTGCCAGTATACCATATATTAAACTTGCCTACATATCATATTATTACCAGTGTCTCTTTATTTTACAAATACCAGCACTAACTTGTGTTTGGTTCATCTAGTCACTCCTCCATGGTATCTACTGAAATTTCTCAAACAAAATTATTTATGTAATTATTGAATTACTTGCATTTATTTACTGGGCAAGTATGTGTAGGCAAAATGCCCTTTTTGGTGAAGGCCCAAGTATAAATGCTCCAAAGAATGATACAACATGTGAACAAAACAATGCACAGCAACAACAAACATGTTAATGCAGCTCAAATTAATAGAGTAAGGTACAATCATACTACAATATTCTTAACAACTGCATTTATGGTAAGTAACTCAATCACAAATGAACTAAAACAATCAAAAATTACAAAACAGTGTTTAATCAGAGAGTTGTTCAAAGTTGTATACAGTTAAATAGTTATACATGACTTTGTATGTTCTGCATTTTATTAAAGGCATCATATAGTGGATCTTGTAGAAAAAAAAGGATGACAGAAAAGTAGTGTTAGTCTAGTTTAAGTTATTAACCGAAAAGAGAGAAAAGATTAAAATGGTAAAAGAGGGTGTTAAGTAGTTGTACAATACAAGAGATTAGCATGGACATTTGAAAAATGGGTAGTTAGGGCAGGTGATCTTAGAAGTGTAGTGAGTAAAGTGGATTACATAGGGGAGGAAGGCTTACAGTTAAACCTATGTTGTTACTTGCAAATGTTACTTTTCTCATGAGAGAGAAAAAGGCAGAAATTAGTGAAAATTTGTAGGCATGGAAGATTATGCCAGCCTGGGGGACTCAGCAATGGCAAGACCATGAATCAATCAGATATACTAAATATGTTCATATGTTATGGAAATTGGCGTTATATCTAACTTCTGTGTTCTATTAACATTTTACCTGATATTCTCCATTTATCATCACATTCCCTTCTTATCTCAAGTTTCCTGTCCCTGTTCTATAAACAATCATGTCTTGACCATCCATCTTAAGAAAACATAGTGCTAAGATCATTCATTCCCACTGTCACTAAACTGTTCAACCTACTCATTTATGAGTCATTAATAAAATAATTTGAAAATCCATAATGACTTAAAAGCAACAAATGTAGTAAACAGTATCCCAGTTCTTCAAAAATTGTCAATCTCCAAGCAGCCAATGTCAGCACTTTACATAAATAAATAACCACTGATGTTGCACTTTCATATACAAAGATAAAATAATAGAATGCAACGCAGAACAGACAATCAGAGAGAGTTCACCTTATCATCCACCAACCCAGACTCCAGTAATGTACTTTGAAACTTAATTCAGTAATCTCTGATAATGCCAACCTGTTAAGAGATTACCATTTAACCAGACACAGCCCATATAAAACACATTTGCTGGTACTTCACACAAATCCTAGCATATCCTATAAACTTTCTCACCACTAGGACCCAATGTGGTCAGCATAAATGGCATGGAAGCTGGATATCCCATGGCGTGGATGAATGACAAATGTGCAACTAGTCAAATGAAAGCACGAGTCTTCAGTACAGACAAAAAAACAAAAACAAAAATCAATTGTAGGAGTACAAAAAACAAAAGATTAATATTTTCAATATAATATCTGATTTATAGCATATAAACTTCATAACTTCTGAACAGACTCATACCATGGGGCATGGACCACCTCCATGCAGTAAGGAAACCAATCTTTTCAGGGTGTTGTGTTATAATGCAGTACACCAAGCTGATGTCTCATAATCTCCAGTCACAAATCAAATATCATAGATTCATTCTTCTTCCCCCAATTGATACACAAATATTATCATGTAACTGTGTGAGTCGGTTCCCTATTATATGATTGAAGACACATTCTTTTGAATGTGTCTTGATCGAACTTGAAAGCACGAAACGGCATATAAGCGAATTCGTTCCCTGGGAAAGAAATTGCTTGACTGCCATCATTATTTTGCCGTTTTCGTCACTGTAGTGCGATCTTGGAGTTGGTATATTTAAGTAGGGGGGGTGTGGGGGGTCAGTAAATCAGTGTTCATTTTTTCAAGCATTGGCTGATTTAATATTTAATGAGTCTAATCTTTCAAACCCTTTATTTATCAAAAAAAGAAAATTTCACAGGGCATTCACTCCAGTAAACTAACATACATAAACAGCCAAACAAATATGTTTATGTTGTGCTAAAGGATCCACATATTACATTAAACTTATTCCAGATTCTAACCAACCTAACAAATAATATCTTCATGTCAGTCACAACGAAGAGTAAATTTCATCCCTGCCAGCCACATCTAATCAAATTTTAATTAATACTTATGCATACAATACATACAAATATTTCAATCATGGACATCAATGCCCTTCTTGCCAGCCAATATACCAAAACACTGTTCCCATAATAAGTGTCCAACTAGTTCTTAAAATTATCTAAACTAGTACTTGCTTTCATGTAAGTTGGTAGTCTGTTCCACACATCAGCTGCTCTCTCAGTGAACCAATTAGTACACTTCTCATTCCTATAGAATCTTCTACATAGGCTGTCTGATGATACTCTACTACTTTTTGATAACATTCTCAGAAGTAGTTGTCTCTAAATGCCCTATATACTTGAATAAGATCTCCTCATAAATGTCTATATGAGACACTGTACAAGTAGAAACATTTCAGTCTTTCATAATAACTTAAATTTTCACATCTATGGATGCCCTTGGCATATTTCCACTGTACTCTTTCCAATTTATTCATGTTTGTTTTCTCACAAGGTTTCCATATTGTTATTCCATACTCAAGTTCACGTCTAACGTAATTAACAGACAATGACTTTGGGGTGAATTCAGTAAAGCCTACACAATTTGTTTTTACACAAGCCTGAACAATTTTAGATTCAGTAAGTGTCGTTTAGTGGCATGCAAGCATGTGCAAACATGGAAACTTCTGTGGAATGCAAATTTCCTCATAAGCAAGTGAATCTTATGCAAATAAGCCAGGTGGAGCAATCTAACAAGCAGAAAGGCATCCATATAGACTACTTGTAAGTATCCATAATGTACATGGAATTTTTCCACATACAGGAGTCTACACGGACAGAAGGGGATATAAGAGTCCATAAATATGGACATAACTACCCTGAAAATGTTAGATCACATACATATATGTGCAAAAGGTACATTATGGATGTCTGAAAAAGGAAGGGAATATGTAAAATTAATAATATTTTTTTATACTTTCGGCATGCTTGCACTATGTGCCACAGTGTGCAAACATGCTTAACAGAAATAAATAAAAAAAATTAAAAATAACATGTCTAATATGGTTTTCATAAATGTACTGTAGGACCTTGCTTTGAGTCCATACAATGGTGCATACATGCTGTCATCCAGCTCACATGGCAATGAACCATGTAGCTTCTAGGCTGTCAGCATGGATATGTATGCAGATTAGATGGATTTCTTAAATTGCTAAAAGGAGCAACTGTGCCCGCATACCCACTTTGTGTAGGCTTCTACACAATGCTGATATTCCCACTGGATGTGGATGACATCAGGGGAGGTGTGTCTTATTACGTTTACTATCACATTTCTGAAAAATCAATCGGATGAGTGATGACTTAATCGAAAAAAATACTGAAAATAAAAACATCACAGAGGCAAAATGATGAAAACTATAATGCTGTCACATCCATATTAGACATTGTTGACATTACCCAATGTACCCTGCAGTCCAGTGATTTCCAGCCAACATTTTGCAGGGGGGCAAGCTGCCCTGCACCCCCATGTGGGGGGTTGTGCCCCCACACATCCTGCTGCTTATATATACAAACTCTGAGATCGCACTACAGTGAGGAAAAGGGTACATTTCCCAATCCCCACTGTAGTGCGATCTTCAAGCAGCATGTCGACCTCACAACAACGAATGCACACTAGCATTTGTTGTTATGGACTCAACCATTTTCAGTTTGGCATTATGAGAACTGAAAAACAGTCTTTCAACCATTCCAGTTCAAGTGACTGCCATTCAAAAATGTGATTGCAAACAGTCTTATTATTTTTAGGATTGTTTGTTCCCAGCGCATGTGTTTGAGTGGCGTGCCACATAGCTTACCATGTTCATGTGAGCAGACTACTGATGTTACACTGATGACATAGGCAGCCATCAATTAAAACCAGATATCTTAAATAA